>NC_089853.1:41007346-41107346 GCF_036373705.1 Amia ocellicauda
GTACAGTTAGAGCAACATAATGGTTAAGGAATGAAGGCTAAAAGTCCTTTGTAATGGAAACGAAACCAAAACCTTTCCAATGCCTTCTGCAGTTTTACTGTACAGTAGTGCAGTCGGACACCACTGATCTAATCTTCTGCAGTGTTGTTTCTTTAAGCTGCTCTTTTGATATGGCTTCCTAACCAGATGGGGGGAGCAGGCGGGGGCTGCAGCCTTTGTATGACTGGGGTCGGCAGCGAGACATAAATGGTGGATCTCTCTATTAGGAACAAAGCCTGCCCTGTGACCCCTCTCTCCTCCGCCTGCACAGTGAAACGGGGGAAGCCCTGTGCCCTATTCCCTGGCATTGTAATGCTGCGGGCTGGCCTTAAGTGTCAGAGGATTAGCAACGACACACTTAATTGAAACCGGAGCTTATTAAAGGTTTACATGTATAGCTCAGACTGTCGCGTTTGCTCCTATCAAGCCCATTGTTATTGGTTGGTGGAGCTGCACTGTCTGGTTCTGAGGAATGCTGTGCAGCTGATGCTTCATCATTCGAAATGGATCTTTTAAACTCCATTCCCCTTTCAACGCCTCGTGTATGAAAAGCGCTCTTGTGTTCCATTCCCCCCATGCAGTAACAATGTTATTGACGTTCTGCTGCGTATATGCTTTTCCTTCTAAACATGATGTCACACCACAGTTGTTGTTTTTAAATAAATGTAAAATGCTTTACTGTAATGTTAATTCCCCTTGTTTTACAGTTTTCTGTTTTGTTGTTTTTACAGCAAGATGTCTCTGTATCCTTCCCTCGAGGACCTGAAGGTCGACAAGGTCATGCAGGTAATGAAAACTACACAATATTCGTTCAATTCTTCAATAATAATGATGTGAAAGTTCAGCTAGAGGCCAAGAAAACCCCAAAACAAAACAACTGACCAACTGCATCTAGAGTTCAACTAGTAGACATGAAAAAAGAGAAACGAAACAAAACGTCAGCCTGCATTGAATCAAGATTTGCTAACCAGTTAACCGCCCAGTACTTGATGATGGCTTTGTGTTTGAAAGAGGCTTGTCAAATTCCACCTAATGGAAATTAACATTATCTTCAACAACTGGAAATGTAATTCACATTAGGGCGGGTGGCTTGAATGGTTATATTTAATTGGAGCCTTTATGTTGTAGAAACCATTCTAAGGTGCCAGTAAACTGTAGTAACACCAGTGGTTTCAGTGTAAACGACAGTATTGGTGCAGGTTTTCTCTTGGTCTGTAAGTTACAGGCAATAACCCTTATGTAGAATCAGAACATAGACTTGGTGTCATTTTTACTCTGCTTCTTCTCCTTCCCCTGTTATTTTACATTTTGTCTGGTCTTTGTGCGGGTAACTCAAAGGAAACTAGGTCCTAGGCCCATCCTTTGGTCTTGTTTGGTGGTCAGTTATGCTGCCTCTGTTGTGTCTGGAAGTGACCATCTGTTCTCCCTCTCTCTTCCTCCTCAGGCTCAGGCCAGTTTTGCGGCCTCTACCTCCAGGCCGGCCATCGCGGAGGAGGCGTCTGAGCAGATGTCTGCTAGACCGGAGACCATGGGCTCAAGTAAGTCTTGTCTCTTATTTATAAAATATTTAGGGGGTTTCTGTGTTCCACTACATTATGTTCCATACACATGTGACTAATGTTTTTCTACAGCTTTATTGAACTATATCCTGTGGGGGGGTGCTTATCTTACTCAACTAGCATTGTGAACAGGTCACGCACAGCCTTTGTGAAAGACTCTCTTAACGTCACAGGGTGTCAACTGAAGTTTCTGAAAACAAAGCATGAAAGGTGCGTCATGGCTGGTAACTCAGATTCAAATACTGTGCCATTTAATATATGTGAATTGTATTAATCTGTTAGGGTTAATTATTAGACGGATTGTTAGAGCATTAAAGAATAGCACTGTGAGCTCCAAATACCTAGATAAGCAAACAAACAAGCAAGTCGCGCGATTTAACAGAGACAGAGCAATCATAGCCCACCCTGGTACATCTGCACAACATGCACTGCTTCTAAATGTGTGTAAAAGTGGTTGTGTGAGTGTGAGAGAGAGGATGTATGTCTCTCCAACACTCCAATAGAGTTAAACCCTGACCCTGCAAAGTGTGGAAGCACTGCCATTTCTCCCTGGTGCACAGAACAGCTCTGCACCAAACTCTGAGCTGTTATTCTGAGGCATCCAGTGTGTTCAGTATTGTGGTGGTTTTAGATCCAGACACCTTTCATTTTTGATTTAAGCAGAGAGAAAACAAATGCATGAAAAGTGGAAAAAGCTTCCCAGAGTGAAAGGGTTAACTATAGAGAGACTCCGGTCTGGCAGCCTTTCACAGCAGTGGAGGGAAGCTGAGAGGCCTGTGCTTTTGTTTTCCCCCTCGGAGCCTGTTGATTGTTGCCATAGAAACCGCGGGCAGCCGTGGCGGTGTGCCGTGGGATCTGCCACCTCCGTCTCGTGGCTGAAAGGGAGAGGAGGATGGGAAGTGTGTGTGGCAGCTGCTCCGGTCCTGCAGTAGTGCAGAGCTTCGCTGGTGCACCGGCAGCATCGCTTTCACGGCTTTCTGCTCCTATTCAACAATTAGTTCCAGTTTTTCCAGTTCTGAATTAAATGTATTTATATTCCCAAACTGTTTTATTTTTTATGCAGAATCATATTTTTATTTTAAGGCGTTGGGGATTTTGAATGAGTTTCTGATTCTCCCATCATGATCTCGTGGCCGCAATCCGAGTGATCTAGCCTCGCTGCAGCTTTTAAAATGGGCTGAACTGATAGTTTACTGTAATGAAGTTATGCGCACACGCATGTACCTTCATGTCATGTAGGAAAGGAAATTAAGGAAATTGAATCTGTTTGCCTGCCTTTTTGGGTCCTTTGTGCATTGTAACGTTTGCCTCTGATTCGGGTATTAAGTTAAAAGGGAAAGCCTTGATGTTCTAATTATATTCTTGTTTTTAGATCAATTCAGATCAATCGCGTCCCATTTACTAAAATTGAGTGTGTTGTGAACTGAGCTCAGAGGAAGGGAATCCTAGTTACCATAATGGCAGAGGGTTTTCATAAATGGTTAATAGGTGTGGAATGGCGTATACGTCGCTGTAGTACAGTCACTGGCACGTAAACAGGCCGTTGTCTGTTTCGGGACTATGGTTGTTGAAGAGATTGGCTATGCTTTCACTTCTGGCAGAAGGTGTGTGTGTGTGTGTGTGTGTGTGTGTGTGTGTGTGTGTGTGTGTCATGTGTAGTGACCTGTGTGAAAGGCTCTCTGTGTCGGCGCTGCGGAGCGCTGCCTCCCTGCTGGTCCCTCACCCTGTGCTGCACAGTGTCGGCTCTGTGCTGCGAAGCCGGGGAAACGCCCGTCTGTCCAAACCCTGTGGCCGAGCTCCTCCACATTGGGGGGGGGGAGAAAGTCGGGCTGGCTTGCCAAGGAACACTTTGTGAACGCCTGGAAACAATTACGAAATAAAACAGCCATTCGGAAATGCAGATACACAAGCTGTCACTCCAGCAGATAGACCTGTCCCTCTCCCTTGGGAAGGTATCCGTGCTTTTCCACCTGCTCTCCCCCAGCGCTGCCTCCTTGGTTTATTCTACATCCATATTCTGTGGCAAGTGGTTAACCCTTAAAAATGTCTGATGGAAATGAAGTGCCCCTTTTCTGGGATTGGATGGGGGAGGAGGAGGACAATATTCAGACTGTGGCTACGTTTGGAAAGGCCTGATCCAGTGGACGCTGCAGGGTTGTGGTGCCTCATAATAAATGTCATCAAAATTATATCGGCAGCCACTGCTGGGAAGAAAGTTAGAAAAACTGGGAAAGAAACGGGTAATTTGTGAAACGCCTTCCATCCACAGTGCAGCCCAGTGAGCCAAGTGGGCTTGTAGCGCCGGCAATGGAGGCGTTGTTTACGTCATCTGGTTGCTAAGATATTTGAGGATGTCTCTGTTCTTTTGCCATCATCAATATTCCACCACCTTCTCATTCGTTCTGTGAAGCACCTTTGACTTAATTAATCCTCTTCTCCCTTACGCTACGCAGCAGTGGCTAGAGGCAGTTCTCTTTTGAAGCCATCCTTCCTGTTGCGGGACCTTGAGTCACTGAGCTGCACTACTGATTTATCCTGTTACCAAGCAGAAGAAAAAAAACAAACAATAAATGCCATCTCCCAGTATTCCTACTTCCTGTTCAAGGTTATTTCTCTTGTAATTCAGACCAGTATTCCCTCAGTCCAACAGTTATCCATTCATTCCTCTGTAGGTCTCTCCAACCCCCATTTTGTCTGCATTTCTCCACATGCAGGTTCCACCTTTGCGAGAAGGGGGAAGTAGGGAGGGTGGTTAAACTCATACTTGATGTGCGTTCATGAGTGATATATTTATTGCCAGTACCTTTATTTTTCGAGCGTGATGCTGTAATTCTCTACCAGGCAGCAGAGGGGATTTATCCTCTAGATTTGTGCATCTTGGTTGTTCCAGGTCTGTATCCCAACCTGCAGGAGCTGGGCGACTACATGGGGCTGAGTCTGAACAGTGATGAGGTCCAGAGGAACCTCGCCATGGTGCCTATGGGAGACAATGTGAGTGTTCATGGTGTTGCTCTCAGGGAAGATCCGCTTTCTTTCACACGTGTGATTCTCTGCCTTATTTACACTCCCCGGCTTTTCTCTCACTTGACTCCAGTCCCATGAGCCTCGCCCCGCCGTGCCCCAGGCTGCGGTGACACCACATTGCTACAGAGTGACGAGCGCAGGAGGATTACCTTACCACCCAGTTTCGATGTATTAGGGACTTTTAATTTTCTCTCCATGATCAGGAATGTCCATCTGAATAATATAATACCATTTGAAGATGATAAAAGATGACCTGCTATTAACCCCCATAACAAACGTTCATATATATTTTTTTTATTACCAGTGATAATTCTAGAGCAAAATCTAAATTCTTACTGAAGAAACCGCAGTTAAGAAGCAGAAATCTAGGATTAACTATGTAGGATCCCTGCAACTGCACTGCAGCAGTACATGAATGATTTAGCAATGCATTTGAGTCATCCCTCCAGAGTGCTAGGAGCCAGGGTGAGTCTTTCCACTAAGAACTTTCTCTCTCACTCCCTCACACACACTCCTTCGCTCCCTCTTTCTGTTCTCTCTCTCTCTCTCTCTCTCTGCCCATGAGAGAATCTTCTGACCTTGAGTCCTACACCTGTGAGTTTGAGGATGGTACCCTGCCTGCTTCTTCCTCAGCTTTGTCTTTTATTGTCGGCTGAGGAATGCGTCGATGTTTGGCTTTCGGTCTGGTAGGCAAGATATCACTTGCTTTACGAGGTCAGAGAAAGAAATGACCAATGGA
Organism: Amia ocellicauda; assembly: GCF_036373705.1. Classification (NCBI taxonomy): domain Eukaryota; kingdom Metazoa; phylum Chordata; class Actinopteri; order Amiiformes; family Amiidae; genus Amia; species Amia ocellicauda. The sequence continues at coordinate 41,012,708 of NC_089853.1, forward strand.
AATCATTATTCTAATTTACCCCTTTACAAGATCTCTGTTCTTGGACTAGATCAGCTGTAGCCCCATTTCATCTCTGTTAATTGATGCTTCTCTGATCCTATAGCCACCCAACTGAACCCTTTACTTGTTAAATGAAACCTCTTCAGTGTTACCCCAAGGTCAGAGGTTTTCAAACCGGTCCTGGAGTACCCCCTGCCCTGCTGGTTTTTGTTCCAACCAAGGTCTTAATAGCTTAATTGATTCCTTAATTGACCTAAAAAAGCAATATAGCATTCAATTAAGTAATTAAGACCTAGGTTGGAACAAAAACCAGCAGGGCAGGGGGAACTCCAGGACCGGTTTGACCTAGGTTGTAAGCGGGAGGGAGGGTGCCCTCCAGTGCCAGACACTGAGACAGGGACTGAGGCCATGCAGAGCTCTCTCTCCTCACTGCCCTCTCTGTGTGTTTGCAGCGGGTGGCCACGGTGCCCTCTGCTCTGGGTGGGATGGTCTGCCCCGTGACTGGGGGTGACATGGGCGTCCGGAGGGCCGAGATCAAGCAGGGCCTGCGGGAGGTGATTCTGTGCAAGGACCAGGATGGCAAAGTGGGCCTGCGACTGCGCACCATCGACAACGTGAGTGTGGGCCGTCTGCCCCGGGGTATAGGGGTGTTTATAACAGAGTTAACTGTAGCATTAAGGTGCCACCATCAGCTGCTTGCTACCATGTTTTGGAAGCCCTGACCCTGCATGTGCCTGAGTGCTGTTGTGCTCCCTCCTCAGGGCGTGTTCATCCAGCTGGTCCAGGCCAACTCTCCCGCCGCGCTGGCCGGCCTGCGGTTCGGGGACCAGGTCCTGCAGATCAACGGGCAGAACTGCGCCGGCTGGAGTCTGGACAAGGCGCACAAGGCCCTGAAGGCGGCCGCCGAGTACCGCATCGAGCTAATCGTGCGAGACAGGTAGGCAGCTCACCCGCCCGGCAAACGATGCATAAAACGCCTGTAATAATTAATCCGCAGCTTTTTTCACATGTGTATTGAGTTAAAATGTTTCATAGTGCTTCAGCAGCAGCCTTTCGCTTAAGGAAGACAAAGGGGCATCTTAACTTGTTTGAAGAAACTGGTCGGGCTTTTTTTTTTTTTTTTTTTAAATGAGCAGGATGTTTTTGCTTGTAAAAGGAAAAGAATAACAAGAAGAAATTAATAGTTTTTTGGTTAAGTCTCATCATTTAAACACTCAAACACTATGATATGTTTAGTCTAAGAGCAGTCTTTGAAACTCACAGCTGGCACTGGAGTAATGATCTTCATGAATGGAATTATTAATTCAAAGCAAAGCGATTGTGACTATCGTGCCGGGGTAGTTGGGAAGAGATTCGGAGTACGCTGGGTATGAGTATCTCGGTCGTGCAGGGCGGGCTCTGAACAGACTGTTTTCCGTCTGTCTAGGCCTTTCCAGCGCACCATCACCATGCACAAGGACAGCTCCGGTCACGTGGGATTCATCTACAAGAACGGGCGGATCACCTCCATCGTTAAGGAGAGCTCCGCCGCCCGTAACGGCCTCCTCACTGACCACAACATCTGCGAGATCAACGGGCAGAACGTCATCGGGCTGAAGGTGAGGACTGAGACTCCCACTCATTCCATAGCAGTTCATTAAACCCAATCTGAAATCCTGTGCAAGATCTTCTCCGTGCTGGCTTCACCACTGTTCGTGTACAAGGCCTTTGCACAGGAAGGGATTAAGTGCCTTGAGGGGGGAGTTGGAACTGTTTCAGACCCCAGTACACACCCCAGTAACCAGGTCCGTCTGTGCGGCCTCTGTCCTGTGCCTGACCTCTGGGTTTGCTTTGTGATTGCAGGACTCTCAGGTTAAGGATATTTTGACCTCGGCCCCGACTGCCATCACCGTCACCATTATTCCTAAATTCATTTATGAACACATGGTGAAGAAGTAAGTTGATCTAAATGGTGCATCTTAAACACAAAATGGAGGCTTCTCAAATGTTTGGGTTATACTGGGTCAAGGTAAAAAAAAATCTGAAGTTAATAGATTTTTCTAATGTTTGTTTAAGAATTATGTATGTTAATTAGTTACATAATAGGGGGGAGATGCATGCAGCTTTAGTTCTCAAAGCATCATTATTCAGATTGTTTGAACATCTCTTAAGTCTTTTTCCAGGATTTACTTGGTCCTGACATTTTATTAATTAATTAACAATGAATTAACAGCCATTTCTAGGGTCTGCAGGCTGGGGAAGATCTAGTTTTGAGGCTGAAGTGCATCTGTGCAGCGAGGACGCAGTGCTCTTGACATGCTGTGACAGTGAGTAGGAGGAGGGGAATAGGGCCTGGGATTCTGTCTGACACTTTCTGACTCTTTCCTTGCAGAATGTCCTCTGGGCTGATCAGATCGGCCATGGACCACTCTGTGCCTGAGGTGTGAGGAGGAGGAGGAGGAGGAGGGTGGAACCGCCTGACCCCAAGACATCTGAGCATTCCAGCATTTTGTTTTGTTTATCCCAGTTTCGTTGCGTCTCTTCCGGTATCTAAATGCTGTTCTTATTACATGCTGTTCAGTTCTACTACAATCATCACGTCTTTTGAAGTTGTTCTACCTTGATTCTTAGCTGCTTATTATTAGTGTTTTTGTATTTTTTTCAGTCTTAGATTATAAACCGATTTATGTTTTGATAGTGTTTTTTATATATATGATGATTCAGTGCTTTGCTCCTTTAACGGTGACCATCTCTGCTGTTCCAGTCAGGAGCTTCCATACAGATACACTGTCGCCTTCAGTGTCTTTCCACTCATTTGAGCCACCTGTCCTGGAAGCAAAATGATCTGTTGCACCAATGAGTGTATAAATAACGAAATACATTCGTCAATGCATTAAACCAATAGTGGTTTCAATTGATCATGCACACTTTGCATTGGTGGTGCAGACATGAAGAGATTTTCCAGAAGTGATTCTGATGGAGGGTGTTTTGAGGAGAGGCTAGGCTTCCCCGATTGAGAGCTGCAGTAATTAGTAACGTATGGATGAGAATTGTGAGGTAAACGGATCTAATGTAAGAGCCTGGAAATAGAATAAAATATGGAGGATGTGCTAATTATACATCTGCAGAACTGCAGCTGAATAACATTTATTCTGTCTAATTGTCTAAGGAAAATGTAAGCCTTTACAGATGTTATACTTAGTGTTATATATTTTTGGATTTTGTTTTAACATTATGTAACCAGTACTATCTAATAACGCAGGGTTAAAAGCAATTTTGCTCTTCTACAGTGTATTCGAATCTCTTGATTTATATACAAATGTTTAATCTTTAATAATAAAGAGTACACTCCTGGTCCCATTGTTGCGCTTTGAATAAGTGTCAATTATGAATTGCGGAGGAGTGACCTGAGACTTTTGACCTTTGACCTGAGCTGTGGGTTTAAACAGTTGGCAATTTGAAATCCTACCAGTGTAAGAAAAGGGTGTGCTTTAAAATAAAACAAATACTACTTTTTATGTATTTGGAAATCGGTTTCAGAGTCAAATTGGAGTCTGGAAAATAAATCTTGGAAACACAGACTTCGAAACAGACGACCGAGACTGGGACTTCTGGTAAATGTGTTATAATTCTTTTTTTTTTTTTTTTTTTTTACAAATTAAAATGTCCATAATTTCGTTGTCGATGTTTAAGTTGATTTGCGTCACCTGAAACGCATTAATGAATTTGTCATTTCTTACCGTGTGGGTCAGGTTTTACTTGATTGCAAATCTCGCCAGCGGTGCTGCGGTCGTGCGGGATTTGTTTCGATGGAAAACTTCTATTGCCAGATTAGTCAGGTTTCCATCCAGACTTTTTTTACGATAAAAGTCGTGTAGAAAAAAACAAAAAAAAACCCGACAGGCTTGATGAAAACAACAAATGCAGATTGAATTTCGTAAACATCGTCCAACGTCGACGAGGTGGAAGTTTCATCCATCGATATAATCGATTATGAGACAAATGCCAGTGGAAATGGCTTTTACTGATTACTGATGCCTCGTCGAATAAGTTTGCAGTCGTGTGATTATGATTTGGTCAGGTGTCTGGGAAGGGTAAACGGAGAAGAAACATTATTTTATTAATCATGTTATTGAAAATTCATGCAGAATTCCTGAATGTGAAGTGTGGGTTTTAAGAAGTTGTTGGAATCATTTTAGTTGTATTTATAAGTAGGTGCATTATATAATTTAAAACCTATTTAAAGAGGGGCTGTAGCTTCCTATACTGTCAATAGCCTATAGTGGTGCCCTATCCAGTACGTTTTGGGAGTCGCTAATTTTGACAGTGGGCCATGTGGAAGTTATTGATCAATTAAGCAATTAACTTGTTAAACTAAGGGACATCTGGTTATTAAGAGCTGAAAACGGTAGTTTTCTTATACCAAATCGATAAATAACTTCATAAATCACAAATCACCTGCTTAATTGATCACATTTGAATTTTGTAAATGGATAATGAATGGTTTCCTATAAAACCTGTGGATTGAGGATAATATAATATTATTTCTACTACTACTTATAATAATTAAAAGTTAATTTAATTATTTTATTGTGATTAACATTTACTATTATGCAATAATAAGAACAGGCCACAGAGTCATCTTATCTCCTGCCAATGCAGAAGTGATGGGCTCCTTCCCCACTTGTAACTGTTAATATGCTAGAAAATGTCAGCTTTAAATTGCTGCACGGGATAGAAATAAGCTTGAAACCATATTCAGAAGGTTGGGGGGAAAATCCCAGTGGCGTATTGTGTGCAAACCTCATGTGTAAAAGTCAAAACCAAAAAAATACAAAAGAGACAGCATCTGTTTTTCATGCTGTTTAATATATAGGCTTTTGGTTCTCTTTATACAGCATGGTGAAGTGAAAATGGTACAAAATGAATGGATATGTCTGTACACTCTAGTATTGCCATTTCCCCCATTTTATTTAGTTATGTTTACAGACTTTAGCTGCACCTTGTTATTCTCCACTCCATTTCCATTTACACATTGGGTACAAACGCATTCACAGACAAAGCCAGTGATAAAGAAGTCAGGACACATCTCAGATACAGACACACAGCCACACAGGTGTACACTGAATTAACAAGGGACAGAGCCTGACTCCTAAAGAAATGGTGGGTCTCAGTTTTTACACTTTACACAACCAAAACCCATTTATTTTGACAGAATGGGGAATAATGCCAATAACATTCATCAACAATAAATTCCCTTCATAAGCCTTCAATACATACTCTGTCTTACAACATTGCAGTGCTTTGTTAAAGTAGTACCCCGGCAGAATTGGATGCAGCTGGTTTGCACATAATCCCAGTGGCTTGTAATGAAGTAACTAGAGCTGCTGTGAAATGGTAAGACAGTTGCTTTTCATCCACAGGATAAGAAGAAAACGAAAGGAACCCTATTAGAAAGAGATCATCACATTCAGCCTCCAAACTCTTCTATTACACGTGGTAAATAGTTTTTCACGTGACATTGAGCAGTTGTTTTTTTTGTACGTTTTCAGTTTTGTGTAGCACAGTGAAAACATGCACTTTTGTAAAAAAAAAAAAAAAAATCAGTACAAATCCACACAAATAATACAAACTTCTAGGAAGATGACATGACCGCTAACTGATCTTTTTACTGACTGGGTGTGCAGACCATAATGATTAAGCTAGTTATTTAGTATTTATTCGGCAGCTGGGGAGAAAGCACAGGTAGAATTAAAACTAAAAACACAATTAGAAAAAAACGAAACTCCCACTGTCAGAGCCCACTGATGGATAAAGTCTTGAGCATACAGATAGGGAAATAAAAGGACAATGGCCGATTTCAAAGCCTGTGAATGTAGTCATGAAGGGCTCGGCTGGAATGAAATCTCCGAGACCAGCACTGGAGACACCCATGACATTGAACAGTGCCTCCATACCCCCTGCCCACTAAATCATAAACAATTTATTCACTAGACAGACACTATTATTATTATTATTATTATTATACACCTCTAGAAATTGTTATATATGAAACAGAGATAGTATTTCCTCGATTTCCACTATGAATGATTATTGACTTTTACACTCACTTAGCAGATTGAAATGTGGTATAAATTACTATTCAAATCACAGATATTAAACCTGCCAGCTCAATAACTTGTGGAGACCTAGTGTTTCATCCATGACTATTTTATTTTATTCACATTTCTGCTAGTGAGCTACAGATGCATTCTTAGGCTGGGGATAATTTGTACTTGATATACAATCAGTGCTGCTACATCACCCCCCCACACTTCACACCCCCAACCAGCATCATTCTTGATCTGTGCATGTGGAGAAAGAGTAGGGCTGAAGGGAATGATTTTTACATGTTCTTTATTTTTATTTTTTCCAGTATGCAAATGCATTACACATCACAGATTTCTAATACACCGTGGCCCAGTTTCTCGTACAGACAGACCTGTCTAGTCGTGGGGTGCCACTGTCCGTAGAAGAAGCAAGATCAGAACAAACAAGAACAGAAAAAAAATACAATTCTACAATCAGGCATTCCTAAAGGCACCTAACCAGACCACTGGACAGCGTGGCCACTCTGACAAGTGATTGCAGTTAGTGACTGCTTCTGAATTTCAAGTGCTTAGTAACACTTAGGGGACAGAGTCAATTTAAGAAGCGCTAGAACAGACAGAGTGGTCATGGGCTGGAGGGCGCTCACAGTGCTGCCCCTCTTGCTCAGACTAGTCACACATGCGGTGGCTGATATCAGTAACGAGCCACCATAGCGATCCTGCGCTACCTGGACCAGATGCACAAGAGCTTACCACACATTCATGTTTACTTACAGGTTAGTGCCATCTGCTGGCAGAAATGGAAACCTCACCGACACACCTCAAAGTCCCCTCGCTGTGGTCTATTCTAGGCCTGGTATTCAAACAAGACTTTGGTTTTCCTTGCGGCGTCATGCTGGCCGCTCTAAAGCCAAAACACAAACTACCAGCCTGGTCTGAGAAACCAGGCCTTTTTTTTTTTTCATTTCTTGTCCGCTGTGGGTGGAAGAGACAGTGCAGCAGTCTATAACTGGCTGCTCATTCATTTTTGTTCTCATAAGCAGGCTGAGGGTTTGCATTACCAATACCAGTTTGGCTTGGACAGGGCTTGAAAAGAGTGTCTCTGCCAATCCAGTCAGCTGAAGAGCTTGACTGCAAGTCTTGAATGATTTAATTGGTGTGGAGAAAAGTATGCAGCAATTATCGTCTGCAGCGGAATGGATGTGAAGAGGCACGCTCAGCTGGCCCTGGGCTAGACTATGGCTTTTTACCACATTTACACAGATTCAAGTAAAAATTGGTAACAGAAGGGATGTGAATTGCAATGTACCATGAGCAAGTCTGACACACAGTATCTTGGGACACGTGATTTTCCGTTACGACAAACTGCGCGTTACCCAGTTGGATGCTGTTCGTTCTCTATCCAGTTTATTTTATTTGACAGCGTTTGGTGGCGATGGGTCCAGATTGTTAATAGACACAACGGCCAGGTGCACCTCAAAAGAAAAAACTCACAAAGCTGCAGCACAAAGGATTGTCAAGCCTCTAAACAGAGATAACGTGTCACACATTCAGAAGAGCAAACATCAAAGAAAAGTGACAAAAAGGCAACCATGTTTGTGTTTAGAGAGGATAACTCTGCATGGTATATATTGTAACACAGAATACTGGAGACAAACCATATATGACAGATTAAATATTCTGTGCAATTACAGCTACAAAATAAATTAATCTATTTCATACATTTATAATATTAATTTTAACCACTGTTTTACAGTACATTAATAGTTGAAATCTTTTGGATTTACTTTACATACATAAAAATAAGCTGCCCCTTTGAAATGTAGAGACATCCATTTTTGAGGCATGCAAAGCAATCTAAACTTCAAGTAATAATTTTTTAAAGTGAATTATAGTGCAATAGAAGAAAGGTTTTGAAGAACAATATTTGGTGTATCCAAACTTTTTTTTTTTTTTTTTTTTAATATCATACACTGTGTACATGTTTTATTAATTGTGATTTATTTAATTTTGGATTTCAGTAATATTAATATATCAGATTTTGGCCAGTGTGAAAGTTCAAATTATATTCTTTGGGGGATTCCGACTCCATACAAGGTGATACCTTTAAACATACAAAGAAAAAGAAACCAAACAAACCATCAAATAAAGGGTGCTAAAACTTCAGAAGAAAAACTAGTTCACTTATAACAATTAAACAGATATAGCAAAGAGCATCAGTCTTCCCATTCCCACAAGTTTCATTAGACTCCAAATCAAGATCTACGCAGAGATTTTAACCTTTTTAAACCTGTATATAAAAAGAAAGCTCTGCAGACATTTCGTAAATGACTCCATGACGCAGCAAGCTGCTGGCATTTTCCCCAGAAGCGTTTCCTGTCGCTCTGCCTTTGGGCCTCTCGGGCTCCGCGCACCGCCGACTCGCTCTGGGGGGGATTGCAGACTCAGCAGCGTTCGGCAGCGATTTCTGATGAAACGGCAAACTACAGCACATCACAGAGCCCAGCAAACCGAAAATGCCTTCTGTGTAATGGAGCTGTTGAATTACTACCATTTTCTTTAACTTTTATTTTTATATAATCCAGTTCAGTTGGCTTGTCAATTCACCAGGTATTTATGTATAAATTTAAATATATAACCCGTAACAGATCTAAGTGCTCACTATCCATCTAGAATTGTTATCATTACTACATATTAAGCACAGATTTAGTTTTCCTACCCCCTGTGGTTCTCTGGCAGTTTTTGTGCAGTATTTGCTACATAACGGACAGGTAGTCCTGTCTGTTGTGGACTCTTCCATTCTGGTGTCGTTACTGTTCTTAACCCGTTAGTTTGAACATCTTCTCCCAGAACAGAGCAGAGGTTTCCTCGGTCATGAGCTGCCAACAAGCAGTAAATGAAGATCACAATCATTGTCACTAATTAAGCATCTAATTGGAGCAGTTCAACTGAAGTCTGTGGTGCTCTCCGGGACCAGGTTTTCAGAGACCAGGACAGGAGGCCTCCAGAGCTAAACGAGTGATAACAGCCGTGTTCAATTCAAAACAGCTGCTCAGTGCCGAAATATCAATCAAAATATGCAAATCACCTGCCATATCACCAAACAGTCAATACAGTACTACCTTGTACAGTACTACATTCATATGAAATATGCAAAACACTCTAGGTCAGATAATGCAAAATAAATAAATAAATAAATTCTCAAAACAGGAACTATAATCCTTGTCTAACTAAGTGGGTGCACAATGACACTATAAAACTCAATTCCAGGTATCGGTTACAAGGCTAGCATCTGTAGGTAGGCACTAACCATTACTCTAGCCCCCCTCACATTGCTTTTGGTTGTACTGTGCTATACTGCATTGAAAAACATGACTGAGTAATTAGTAAAAGCTCATACAAATATCCACTCTTCCTCAGGCACTGATGTGTAGGTTATGCTGTATAAACGTTGTGAAGGGAATTTGTGATCTACGGCACCTTGTTTGCCTTTCATAGACACTAGGGCCAGGGTCTTCCGTTTGTTAATATTTCATATTGGATAATAATTAATCTTTTTCAGTTGCTAGGGACAATGCATTGGAATCAATTGATCATGGTCAGCAGAATTATCATCCAGAAACCCTAACCCCTGCATTCACTTCCTAGATTTTAGGCCTTAGGTGTTGGTTGATGTGTCACAGATACGATATTAATCTCATCTTATTAAGAAAGCTGACACCAGGAGACAGCGGTAAGAGTCCGCTGCCCGTGACCTTGTAGGAACGATTTCCAATGCCAAATGAGATCCACGCTGCAGGAGGGAGCACAGAGGGAATAGCCAGACAGATTACCCTTTGCTATAGTGTTAAACCAACAGACCAACCCGACTCCCTGTCCACCAGGACGAGCTACAATCAGTGTCAAAGCACAATGCATGTTGTCAGTCCTGGTGTCTCAGTGCAGAGGTGGAGAGGGTGGGTGGAGAGAGAGGGATGATGGGGGGGTGGTAATGGTGTTAATTGTGGTTAGATCTGCGTGCCTCTGGCGACGGGCTGCCCCCCTCCACTGATTTTGCGGATGGAGTGGAGTGCCACGGTGCAGCAGCCACGCAACAGGGAGCTGATGTTGTAGACGGGCTGGCCCTCGCGGCGATTCCCCCGACACAGCCAGGCCACGGTGGGCACTACAGGCACTGCCACGGCCAGCAGATCCACCAGGAAGTGCCTGCTCCAGTAGCTCTTCTGAGGACTACGTTCTGTAGACACCTCTCCACTGTCCACCTCCTCCTCCTCCTCCACCTCCACCACCTCCACCACTTCCACCAGCTCTGAAGCAGTCTGCTGCCCCTTGGTGCTGGTGGGCTGGCAGGTTTGGGGGGCGACCACCATCCCGTCAGTGTCCGTCCCCATAGACGCAGTGCTGGGGTGGGCAGGGGCGAGGTCCGCCTCACAGGTAAAGGAGGGTGGCAGTGTCTGGCCCAGGTCCATGTGCGTGGTGTCCATGTCCTCGGCGTCTTCAGAGATCCAGGTGTAAGTCGGGCTGCAGGCCTGAGACTTCATCACCTTCTCCATGATGGTGTCCAGGTCGGGGTTATAGTGGACAAAGTCCGTCTGGATGGCTTGTTCCTTGAGGTCCTGGAAGAAGAGGTGGCTGGCCAGGTGGTTGTTGTTGCTGCCCATCTCCACACTGCTCTGGCCACTCACCAGCTTCTCGTAGGTGGAGCTGTGGGCAAGCCGGGAGCCGGCCGTGTAGGACGTCAGAAGAGAGGCATCCTCAGACAGGAAACTCGGCTCCAAGAGGTCCGTACGGCTGGTGCCATTCTCCCCGGCCACAAAGCCACTGTCCATAGTCTCTTCCCCGGAGAAGCTGGGGAAGTCGTTAGCGTTCTTCTCTGGAGCCTGGTCGCTCAGCTTGGTGTAGGTGGAGCTGCGGGTGAGGGAACGTGCTGGAGAGCCACCTTGGGACTCTGTGGCCAGTCCGCCCACCCCCTCCTCCTTGGGGGAGCCGTTCTGGGCCAGCTCCATGCTGTGCAGCAGAGTCTCCAGCTTCTTGTTCTGGATGTTGATGTCCACAAAGTACTTCTGGACACCCTTGTCCTTCTCTGTCAGGTTGCTCCTCACCGTGTCAATCACCTGCTTCAACTGCTTGATCTCCTTGCGCGCCTCCTTCAGGGCCAGCTGGGCCTCCACGCGGTGACACTCCTCCTCGATCCAGTCCTCCTGCATCCTCGACAGCTGGGTCTTCAGCTCATCAATCTCAGTGTCCCTGCACAGCAGCCGGATGACAAAATACAGAAATGTAAAAATAAACAAAACATAACGGCCATGTGTTGGCCAAGTCTGCTGTGCTTCACAACAGCACCCAAGTCATGGCTGCATTCAGATTCTGCAATGAATCTAGTAAAAGAACCACTCCAGAGTGCATGGAGCTTCCCAGTACGTCATGGGTTAATACGAATGAAACGAGCGCTCTCTCACCGGTCCTGCAGCCTGTCCAGAGTCTCCTTCAAGCTGGCCCGGAGGTGCCGGATGCAGACCTCCTTCTGCTGCAGGGGCGTGAGGTACTGCTCTGGGGTGGGCGGCTTGATCCCATGGTTGTCAGTGCAGGACGCATACTTCATGTGTCGCCTAGGAAATAAAGCAGGAGGGACTGGAGACTGGCTTTTTTGTTTCTCTTGCGTCTGGGTGGAACTACCTGACCAAAGTCCTTACTGTGCTACAGAAACCCATTGCAATATTTAAATTTGCTGCATCCATCCATTCTTCCGTTGGTTCCCCCCCACGGTTTAAACTGCGACTCTTCAGACAGGTGTTCAATTTCAGAAAAGTGCTGTTTCAGCCATGTTGAATAAATACCAACATATTTTACAGTAGCAATGGAAAGCAGGTTGCTTAAAGGCTGTAAGACCAGCAAGATCTAAACAGTGGGAAGCAGGAATGTGTCACAGTACCTGGGTGTGGGGCTGCCATCGCTGCCTTTGCAGGAGCCAGAGTTGCTGCTGCTGCTGAGAGAAGAGGTGCCACAGGGATCCCGTGCACTCGCCGTGGGGGGTGGGCGTCTGCAGGGTGTGAGGGAGGAAGAAAGAAGAAACCACAAACAAAAACAAAACAAACAAAGTGTATAGTCGACAAGAGAGACTAGGGCTGCCCGATTTTTTTTTTAAAGAAAAAGAAACAAAGACAGACCCACTTCCTCTAAAACAATACCTCTAATTTGCAGTACACAACAGCCATGCATTTCACAGGCACTCTGCAAAGCAAATCAACGACAGTGCAAAAAAACAACTAAACAAAAGGACACGGTTCGAAACATAATACTCTACAAATGAAAGGGACAGGAGCGACACACAAAAGACTCCGGATGCAACAGACAGAACTTAATGGAGACACCTATCCCAGGACAGGCAAGCCTGCACGGTTGTATTGAATTTGAGATGGAGATTAAAAATGCTGACCGATTCTGAAGCTCCAATGGTTGTGGGGAAAGAATTCCAGGACATTGGTGCATTGAAACCAAAAACCCTGTCTCCATGGGTATGTGGTCTAGGTCTATGAACCTGCAATATTCAAAACTTCCCAGAGATAAGAGATTATATGAGGGCACATACTATAATAAATACATACATAAATGATAGTGTTATCCGAGTGCTTAAATTGTTTATTCTTAGTAAAGGAAAACAGTGATCTATTGAAATGACCTTGTGCCCTGCATAGATTTGTATACATTTGCGGGTTTTGTGTAAGCTTAAATCTGCTCAGTCTAAGTCTCGGATTCCAGATGAGCTGCGTTCGGCAGCCGTGCTCCATACGAGAGCGGCCTGGATGACATTAACTTCAACTGACCGGCCACCTCATTTGCCGAATTCAGAACTTGATCCCAGATCTCTGTTAGGTTAGAGTTGATCCGAAAACCTGGACACATAGTGGATTTGCAGTTCTGTTTGGGTGGAGGTTCTGACTGAGTTCAGGCCTCTACCTGTTCTCTGAAATCATACAGGCCGATAGATTTTGGTCACAAAACAGGAAGAGAACTCTCGAAGTATCCAAATACTGCATGCCCAATCAAATCTCGATTACAGTTCTGGGCAGAAATCTGTCAGTACCCTCTTGGAAAGTGCAATTTCTGCACCGTCTGCCTATTTTTAAGCTGAGTTCATTAATAAGTAATGCTCTGATCTTTCATTCATTAATCTTTAGGACAGTAAATGGGGCAGCAGATAATGTATTTAAATATCTAATTTTCTTCAAGATTAATTTATCAGCTCAGAATGAATCTTTAAAGAGTTAATCACAGTCCTACTGACATACTCGATTTCTCACAGCTAATGTCCAGCTAAAACAAGATCAGTGGCAAAACTCAGTCAAGACTGAGGTAGAAGTTATGTGGTCAGGTGCCAGCTGGGGAAAAGATTTCAGAGATAGTTGTCTGTTACAAACAGGGCTTAAATTCAGACAAAGCTGTCTGGAGCGGAGCATCGGTAAATATTTCCAAATCCTTGACTTGAGACTGCTGCTGTTTGTATGTAGTACAATCAATACACATTCAGCTTTACTTTAAGCACTGTGCAATTTATTTGCATAATATTGACAAACTAACATTTACGTAGAGAGAGGGAAAAAAGTATTTGACCCCCTGCTGATTTTGTACGTTTGCCCACTGACAAAGAAATGATCAGTCTATAATTGTAATGGTAGGTGTATTTTAACAGTGAGAGACAGAATAACAAAAAAATCCAGAAAAACGCATTTCAAAAAAGTTATAAATTGATTTGCATGTTAATGAGGGAAATAAGTATTTGATCCCCTATCAATCAGCAAGATTTCTGGCTCCCAGGTGTCTTTTATACAGGTAACGAGCTGAGATTAGGAGCACTCTCTAGCCAGAGAGGCCTAGCCAGTCTCCAGACCTTAATCCCATAGAAAATCTGTGGAGGGAGCTGAAGGTTCGAGTTGCCAAACGTCAGCCTCGAAACCTTAATGACTTGGAGAGGATCTGCAAAGAGGAGTGGGACAAAATCCCTCCTGAGATGTGTGCAAACCTGGTGGCCAACTACAAGAAACGTCTGACCTCTGTGATTGCCAACAAGGGTTTTGCCACCAAGTACTAAGTCGAAGGGGATCAAATACTTATTTCCCTCATTAACATGCAAATCAAATTTATAACTTTTTTGAAATGCGTTTTTCTGGATTTTTTTGTTGTTATTCTGTCTCTCACTGTTAAAATACACCTACCATTAAAATTATAGACTGATCATTTCTTTGTCAGTGGGCAAACGTACAAAATCAGCAGGGGATCAAATACTTCTTTCCCCTCACTGTATATGGAGGAAAGCAGGAGCCATATATATGACACATGCTTAATTTCTATCTTGTGTGTTGGTTGGGGGGGTAGAGTTCCAGGAAAAACGTAATGAGAATTTAAGCCCTGGTTACAACAATATATCCCATGAGGATCCGGGTCTCTCCGAATCCTCTTAGCACTACACACTTGTAAAATGAACCTATGGTTTAACAGTCTGACAAAAAGGTTAATAAGAAAATAAAATTCAAAAGAAGGGGAAAAAAAACATTTTTGCACAGGTGGGGTTTTCAGCATTGTAGCATGGTGGGAGAAAAGTCGTACATTTGGTTGATTTAGTAAAGGGGTACAAGCCACCGGGAGTTGTTAGGAATGCAGTGACCAGGTCACACAGGAGCTAAGAAGCAAGCCTGGAGAGCAAGCTCGCAAAACCAACCAAAAGAGGAGCAGACAAGAGGCAAGCGCATTACAATCACACCAAGCATCGTTATCATGTTTCTTCCCAGTGAAAGTCCAATATCACAGAGGCTTTTAGTGTGGTGCTTCATCATGACGGCTGTTTGCCACACAACATTTAGAGCAGGTGTCTCCAACCCTCGTCCTGGGGGTGGTTTTCATTCCAACCAAGCTCAACGTTACTTCATAGAAGCAATAACTCTTAATTATTCAAGATTTCCAATTTTTTTGCCCGTAGTTGACTCTTCATGCCTAAAGAATTTGGGCTCTCCATAGCCAGGGCTGGAGACGACCGGTGTGGATAAGGCGATACAATAATGCAACTGTATCAGTTGGATGTGCATTCATGTTTAAGCTGGGCATCTTCCTGAGAATACAGTTTAGAAACGTGCCAGAGATTACTGCAGTTCTGCCTGTGTGCGTCAAAGCAGTGTGCGTCCGTGTGCGTTCGCCCATGTGTGCGTCTACTTGACAGTATATGCGTCTGGGGGAGTGCTTGTTCAACCATGTGTGTGTCTGCTTGATAGCGTGTGCGTGACAAAAATAAAAGTTAGTCTCACGCTGAAGGGGAAGACAACATTTGCTGCAAGCGGCGTTTCGGCTGCAGAGCCTTCAAGGGGTTGAATCTGAGGAGAAAAACAAAAAAAAAACAAAAAAAAACAGGAAGAGCTAGCTTGGGACCAGGCATAGAGGTGGGTTGTCTTTGATGTCTAAACTAAAACAAATAAAAGTAAAAATAATAATAATAATGAAAAGGCTGTGGAATGGGAATCTGCTCCTCAAAAGTAGCATCAAAATGTTGCTTAGAGTGGCGGTCGGGGGCTACAGTCACAGAGGACCCACGCTCAAACACTCCACGTCTTCCACAGACGTACACTAGTCTCACGGGCCTCCAAAACCACACATTTACCAGCAGGTTTGGGAGTGATGCAGTGCAGAACTGTTGGGCAGCATCTTCTCTCACTCTACCCAGGTCCTCGGTATCTTTGCCAATTCAATATGAACCTCCTTTGCACATCTCTGCCGGTTACGTCTCGTCAGTGAGGCTAAAGCTTCCATCCCACCTGCTACTGCAAATCTGCTTTAAAACTACAACATGCAAATATGAAATCTCGAGTGTTTAATTCCTGATCCATTATGGAAAACACCAGATCACTTTGGCTGAAGAAATGTGTGTGTAAGAGAAGTGGAGTATTTAGGAGCGTGGAGTTTATGTGCAAACTGTGCTTCACTCGTGCCAGTGAAACAAACAGCAGCCACCCCATAGCTGCAGCTCAGGAATTCTGGTTTTCCTCTTTCCCACTGGGAATCCAGAGCACTTTTGAAGCTTACTTAAGTGAAGCTTACTGGGCAATAGCAGAAACGCGGAAGTGGGCCAACTCCAATAATATCATGGAACAGGCACCTCTGACCGCTCAGCCGTCTCAACAGCTCAAACTGTGAAAGGCTCCGTTCCATTAGGGGACGCTCGAGGGTAGAATTTATTTAAATCGGGGGGGAAATAAAATGATAAAATACCATTTTGTTAAGTGGTGAAATGCAAATTAAATTAAATCCAGGTCGCAGGTAGGTTTGCAGTGAAGTGAAAAGGAGAGGTCAGGAGGATGGAGGGGTGGACGGTCTGTGCTGTACTGGTTAGGATGGTGTACGGAAGGAGAGATGAGGCGAGCTGAGGCCGACTTGGAGGCAGCTGGGGGCTGCAGGGCGGAGGGATGCGGGGGAGGGGAGTACCTGCGAGATCCAGCCGAGGTGCGTCTGCTGGGAGGGGCGGACATGGGGACAGCCTCTTACAGACTGCTGGGAGGGCTCTTCGGTCACTGGCAGCCTATGAACATGGACACACACAGACAGAGGCCATTAGCGCACTCATTGGAACCAATCATACAGGCTTAGGCCAGGCTTTACCTATTGATTCCATGCTACTTTTAATTAGTATTTTCACCTGATTGGATCATTGGAATAACCGCATAACTATCTCCACCAGGAAAATAACATCAATTCCAGTCTGTTTTTCCACGACACCAAGTCAACCCACTCAGAATAACACTCAGTTTTTGCAGCTCTAGTTGCACCATGGTAACATTAGACATGCCATCACTGCTCTACTGCCCGCTGCGCAGCCTGTTTCCACCTTCATCCATTCCTGTACTGCACTTCACTTTTTATGCTTATGGGATTTGAAGTTCTCACAGGCTTTCCAGCAACAGAGAATGACTGTTTTAAGGAACTAAAACAGCCGCGTGATCTCTACCACCGAGAACATCGCAGTCGCCCATGTTGTGATCTGCGACGTGCTGACAGGCAGGGTAACCAGCATGTTGACATCCCTCTATGCATGTCTGACACTGAAGATGACTTTAAAGGTCTTTTTGTGGAACAGTTTCCTGTCACTCTTCTGCAGCTCGTAACCCAGTTTACTGTAACTTACTATTATTGCACTGGGTTGTTTTACCTTTGATGAATTTGACTGCTTTCACAGGTGTTCTCGTGCCTTGTTTTTAGACAGTCTTAATGCTGATGGAGAGGTGGAAGTCCATAATAAGAATATTAATAATAATTATATTGATAATTCAAATAATAATGATAGTAGTACAACACACCAAAAATATTCCATTATGAATTAGTCACTCTGAAACATGCAATAATCGCCCAATCTAAAGAAGAACACAAATTCAATTAGCTTAAGTGACCCACACCACTACAGCCAATGCAGAGCTAATGCGATGAATGCTGATGTGCAGGAATTAATGTAAAATCACAACCGCTTTGAACATGCAGAGAGAGAGAGAGAGAAGTATAAATCAATACTTCTGGTTCCTTATAAGATCTGTCCCAGATTTTGGTTCTTTTTTTGTTTGTTTTGTTTATCCAAGAATTTGCATCAGCAGCTTGCCAAATATTATGCCTAGCTAGTGGATACAAACTAGAATTAACGTGGTTCTGTGAGGACTGGACTGTTCACTGTTGACACAGTGCTGCAGTTCTGACTCATCGTCCTCAGCAGGCTGGAGCTCAACGCCGTGCTGCTGTTCTTCCACTCAAAGCCCCTCACGCCGAGACGGCTCCCTGCGTCTGCATCGAAACACTGCGGCTGAGTTACGCAATTATGCGTGTCCTGGCCGAGTGGCATAACACTCTGTACCGAAAGAGTGAACGGACATCAGCGAGTGCGCGTGGAAACCGAAGCACACGTTTGCACTGAGCATTTAAAGCCTTGTCCTTCATGTACCCCCATGTGATCCCAGTGCCTGCACATGGCAACACACTAGGATGAAATGGAAGCATGTGAAGAAATTACAGTACATTATAGTAATTACAACTTCTGGAATAATAAAATAAAGTTTCTACCCACAACACTGCAGGACATTATCATTAGGTCTTTAATTGGGTTTCATTAGATTTGGATTTTTAAAAATGGTTAATATAAGCCACAACCAAGGACAGCAGACACGTGAGAGAAATACAGAAAAACTGTATGTGCAAGATGCCACCTGTCAACGTAAAGGAAAGAGAAGGTTGAATACCTGGCCTGGTATTATTTTATCCCCATTGCCCTTTAAAACTGCATGTTAACAATCAGTGAAAGAAAAGGAAAAATCCATACAGCTATAAGCAGCTTTATCGCAGTTGCCAAGCAACCCTCTAGTCGTGCAGCTTTTCTGATTAAAAATAGTGGGGAAAAAAGCTTTAAAACAGAAATAGAAAGGCAAGACTCCGCTATCAAATGTCCAGCTGCAGACGAGAAAACAACAAAGATCATACAGGCCTGTCTCGGTACCGCGCCGGACGGAAAACACAGCCAGAGGTGGATAATAACAAGGACAGACAACTGAAACGCAACCAGAATGTTAATCTTTCCCAGCAATTTTTTAAGCCACTCAGCATTCACCGACACCCCATCCACAGCCCTGTCGCGATGTTGCAACAGCCCTGCTTTAAAATGTGCCATTTGCTCATCTGTGTGGCGTGCACGGAGAGCCCCGATGCTGTCTCTTCTGCTGACCGAGGGCTGGAAAACGAGGAGATGCTGCTTGTAAATGATCTCATGCAAAAAAAGACAACAAAAAAAAAAAAACCTGCCTCGTGCCGGCTGGCCCCCTGCTGTGTCAGGGCTTGGCTGGGCTCCAGGTCGCAGGGTGTTGTAAAAAGTTCCCATTGTTACTCTTGCTTTCCACCAGCCCCCAGCCTCTGTTAAGGATGTCATTCGCCCCCTAATGCAGCAGGCAGCCAGGCAGGCGCACTGCAGCTTCACCTAGCAGACACTGACCAACCACCGTTCACAAGAACACACACGTGCACACACACTCCCTCACAGAGCCTGCCAGGGTGGGAGTGGGCAGGAGGGGCTGGGTGACAGTGATAACCAGGAATACACCTTTCCCCCCCTCCACTTCCCTTCCTTAGCACGCCACTATAACAGAGACATTTTTCAGATTATGCCGATCAATGGCACTGCATCAAACCGAGTCGGACCAACAACATTTTTTTCTTCCTTTTCATACAATAACACGGGGAGTACTCGTGCTCCAGATGACAGCAGAGCAGCAGTCTCGCAGAGAAGGAGATTAGCAAAGAGTCCCAGAGTACCTAAAGAGCTGAGCTGAGAGGTGACGGGGATGACAGTGGAGCCAGATGAGACAAAGATGGAGTGACGAGTGTGCTCCTTGAACGACCTTGAAAGCCACGGATGATACATTTCTCTCTTATTGCTACTGAATAATATTGGCAGCCTGTCATTATGTGTTCATTGGCCTGAAATGTGTTTAAATAGAAATGATGACAATTTATGTGACAGAAGAAGAATCCTCACAGATAATACTCCTCATCTTCATAGTTCAGAGTCCTCTGAGGTTAAGCAGCGATTATGTACTGGTTATCAGTTTTATGGTGGCCTGAATGGTCAAACCGGTATTGTGGAGGTGTGAAATATAGGACCGGTCTATAGGATAGCATGGATTCATCTGCTTGAAATCTGCAACCCCCTGCTGACACACAGACCCCACAATAAGCTACTGCTACAGCTTTGTGTTGCCTATTCAAAAGTATACAGAATTATTAGCCTTCTGCTAACGGTAAATACTGTAGTGTGGACAAGTTATCACAGTGATAATCTGGACGTTTATGACATGGATGCATTTGGTGCAAACTAATTTAAACCCCATTACCAAACATGCGGAGTGCTCCCTTGACTCCTTTTTTGGGTAGAAAATGACTCTGACCT
Organism: Amia ocellicauda; assembly: GCF_036373705.1. Classification (NCBI taxonomy): domain Eukaryota; kingdom Metazoa; phylum Chordata; class Actinopteri; order Amiiformes; family Amiidae; genus Amia; species Amia ocellicauda. Next base: position 41,032,733 of record NC_089853.1, read on the forward strand.
CTCACTGATAATACCTTAACAACATGCAGTAAACAACAGCCAGTAAACATACCTACGTTTCATATTCATTTCATTACAACACATAGGTCACATGCTAAGCTGGGTATGCTCAGTGCAATACTGCATCACAATACAGTGCACACGTCCCCCCTGCAGTTCACTCAATGCGAATGTGACACATCCTCCCCATGGGGATTGTATACAGCGCTTAACCCCCCTACCACTGCCTGCCATCCTTTTACAGCAGTATAAACACATCCCATCACACACGTTTCACCTTGGAAGCACAACATTCTCCTGCATTTTTAGTAAAGGTGACCTTGACTACAAACAGGAAGTAGAGCGCTTTCGGCTGTGTGCCTGTCCTTATGTAACAGACAGTGTGGTGTGTGTGAGCAACACCCAGAGGAGCAGGAGGCAGGAGAGGCGCAGCGGCTCCAGCTATGCCGTTGTTCCCAAATTCTCCTTCACTGGAGCTATAAACAGCAGCAGGATGAGTCACGGTCACATGACCTGCAGCTCCAGTTATCACACCTGAGAGGCACCACAGAACACCTGAGGAACTATGGCCTACATGCTGCAGAGCACAAGGATTTGTCACAGATGCCACCCTGTCACATTTTGCCACTTTGGACAGCACAGGAGTGCTAGCATCGCTGCAATGTGCATGGCAAGTTCCTGCACAGGGTAAAGCTGCCATGTCACAAAGCCGTGAGTGTAACACAGTGGGCCAAGGGGACATGGCAATCAAGTGATCAAGTATTTTTAATGGACTAGAAACTGCTCTGCGAGAAGAAAGACACTATTTTTTCAGTCCAAAAGGATTGCAACAGTTATTCAGGCCAAAGGTGGACCTGCCCCAGATCAAGCTCCTTGAGAAAGGCCGTCTTTTGTATTTTGCAATGCATTTTGGTAACACAGAGCACATAGATTTTAAATACAAGATGCGTTTATTAGGACAATTATAACTTAATGGATCAGCCTCGGAGAAGCAGCTCCGCATCATCATGCATCACTCTGCAACGTACTTTAAGGAAAGTGGCAGCATTGACTCGATGCCTATAAATCTTGACATTTGGCTTTCATTCGTACAGCACTTGCACCACAAACTGCTTACTTTGCCGCGGCTGGCTGGAAGGCAATGGTGAATTAAATGCACAATCCCTGAGCCAATCCAGTCCCCAGCGTCACCGACTGAATTAGATCAGAGAGGCCATGATTAAATCAGGCTCTGCTGAAAAAGCACATGGAGGAGGACAATAGGATGTACACAGAATAGCTGTCACTTCCCTTCTCCACAAATAACACTCTCATTGATCTACAAAGAAACTTCCCAGTAAACGACAATCCGCCTGTTAGCAGCTCAAAGAATGGTTAACGTGCAGCTCAGATCTCGTAGTGCCAGCTGCCTTTGATCTGCCAGCTACGCTCCTTCCAATATGGAGACTGGGATGCTAAAGGAACCAGAATAGACACCTGTTAGGTGTCATGACATCAAGCAACGCAGTCACTGTGGATGTAAAACATGACAAACATTTTTATTCACCAAACACAAAAGCATCCCATCAATATAAAATAAAGATTCTAAAACACAGCCCCAGGCTAAACCCGGGGACGCTTAAATGACTACATGGCCAACCAATGCCGTAACCCAACTGTATACACAAAACTAAAAAGAATAACAGCTCGGATGATTCTATTGAATGCTGTACGTTTCTTCAGCACCTCCGTAATGACCAGAACCCCATCCTCCCAACAGAACAGGGTGAGGTTTTGATGGTCATAAAAACGCTACCCTGTTCTCCTGGCTTATCCGACAACTACCATCCTTAAGACTCGCAGCTGTAATTTCATTTGGTTCAATAATTAATGCTGCCATTTCTTATCGAGCGGAACGAAAGCAGGTGACTCACCCGTTTGGCAGGGAGGCCGAGGCACAGAAGTGTCAGCGCACCATGGGAGCTACAGCACAGGAGGGGACATTCAGCAGGTGAAAGCATGGGGGCACCTAGCTTCTTCAGAAACACCTGGTGGCTTCTCAGCACCGGCCTTCACACATGCTCTGCCAGGTTCTCAGCCCACTGGCAGCACTGGCCAGCATAAAACCATCTGCCTGTTGCAAATTGCAAATCCCAGTACTCCCTGGCACATCTTTGGTGGCTTCTTTTTACCCATCCACCACCATCCACTGGGTACTCAAATTGTGCTTGGCAAAGGTGGGTAGATGCCACAATGTCACAGCCTTGCCTTCTGCAAAGTGCCAAAGAGCATCCTGAAAGGAGATTGGGTCTGCAGCGTAAGTTTAAGTTTCATTTTGTCCGTGGTTTGGCTAGAAAAAAAAAAAACAGCATGTCAACAGACTGGCCGAGACCTTATCGCTGCCCCTGCAATGGCGGTTTCTCTCTCTCACTTTCATCTGCATTTAACCGAATGCTGCAGAGAACGCGACACGTGGGAAGAGGTTCTGCTCATCGCCTCAGGCTTCCAGAATATTATATTGTTGTCTGGAACAGAGTGAACTATTGTTTCCATTTCATGTCCAAAATGAATTCAACATGACTGATTCCCAAACCGGACTGTGGGCATCTAAGAGTTTACATGATTGTTGATCTGTAATTCTCGTGATGCTTACATGACCCAAAAGCATAAAATCAGACAGACTGTAGCAGCAGCTGTCATTCAAGAGAATCTAGGAAGAAATCAGAATTTAAAAGACCACAGTCTGCAGCTTAACGCCATCTCTTTAAATTGTCTTTACCCCTTTAAGGAAAACTGGTTAGTGAAATTATTAAAAAAAGACAAACGTGTATTTGCTTAAAACGACTTTCACATGATTGACAGTCTCTAACACCACAGGGCTTGATTCTCAGCTTTGTGCATGAATTTTCAGTGATCAGAGTATAGATGCATCCACATTAGGGACATAGTACTATACCCAGGTGCAAACATGACGATCTAAATGGAGAGTTAGATAACTATACACCATTGATGGTGCTAAACCCTATTTCTGTCTGATGTTATCAAACCCCCCACCGCCGCTCTTACACCAGAAAAAAAACACAGTCAACACCACCCCCCCCATGCAGCCCCACAAAGCCCCGCCACAACTTGAAGTCTAGAACCACCCCTACTATACACTAAAAGGCTTTCCTACTTCAGTAGTTCAGGCATGCCTCCATATTTATAGCCTGTCCCTGATCTGAACACAAAAGCTTGGGGAAAATATTGATATTTTAAGATTCCAATTTTAGTAATACTGAAAGAAAGGTTGAACAAGACATGCTTCTATTGCAAGTTATCTGAAAAATGGCCTCTGAAACCATTTGAAGTTGCATTAGGTTCATGTACTTAATGATTGATGAACTTTTATGTGTATTAGATTATTATTATTTATTTATTGGCAGACGCCCTTATCCAGGGCGACTTACAAAACACAAGCGCAATACAAAGTGCAAAAATACAGTTGCAAATTAGATGTTTTACTTGGGTAAGTAAAGAAAGATCTGAAGAACAGTCAAGCCATTCACATTTTCACTTTGTAGAAACATGCATGGAAAATCACAATTCAATAATGTTTTGTGTAAAGCTGGAGTCACATCGGAGACATCCTGACTGCAGGCTACCTAGTTCTAGTTTTTGCACATTCAGGAGAAATCAGTTTAGTTGTCCAAGTGCAGGTCAGTGTGTTAATTTAGACCGAAATGCTACATTTACCTTTGTCATAATTTGAACTGAAAGTACTGTAGTTCACAGTGAGTTAACACAATTGCCTCGTCAGTGACATAGCTGAATCAGTCACAACCACTGGACACACCAACCTGTCCCAAAGCAAAGAGCAGAAAAATGCCAATGAAATGTTAAACGATATACTAATGCCCCTACTAATAAGTGCAGCAGTTTAATTGTGCTGTGTGGCCAGCTGCCAACTTGTGTTTGGCATTTTCATCTTTGCAAATGTCACCTATCGCCTGCTTTGATTTATTTTTCTTTGTTATTTCTGGTTTTAATCAGTTTGAGTACAGCTGGTTCAATTGCGTCACCATTTTCCCAACGCGGATGACGTCACTTTAAATCTCTATAGCGTGGAAATGGGCTAAATCTCAACAGCGTGCTGGCGCTGCCAAATTCAGGGTTTCACCAGAAACGAACTTCCCGATTATTATTAGCGAATTAAAAAACCGATTAATTAAAATGATATTTTGCATTCCTTTTCCATTGCAAAACCTCCATGGGAATGTATTTGATAACATGAACTTCAATTCTTGATTCATTGCAGAAGACGGTCCGTTCTGCAAAACCCCTGTACCAATCAATCAGATACGAGTTCAAGAGAAGTAGCGATGTAGTGGAAAAACAATTCAAGATTCAGACACCGAGGTACCGACGAGAAACATTTCCTGCTCAGCAGTCAACAGCACCAGCTGGGCCTTGTGCATCACCCCAACAAACAGACACAATTTCAGATGCCCTTACCCAGTCCAGACCCTAGTCCAGTTCACCGGGCAGTGCACTGAGCGTGAGGACAACCAAACACATACATTCAAGTACATAGAGATACATACCAAATACACAAGAAGCCATTCCCTTTCCTCCCATGGAGTTTACAATTACCAGGAGAAAAGCACTACCGAGAGTTTCAATGGAGGAGCAGGGAAAACACCTGAGCGGAGCCAGTCGTGCCACAGCAGATCACCTGCGCACCAGCACTACCGCAGCATCACTGCAGCGTTAAGCACCGCACGCATGGCACACACAGGCGCCCCACACAAGCAAACACTAAATGCAAAGACATGCATGCATGCAAGAAATGGATTCCCGCAGGTCATTCCGCGTCTCCATCCAATCCTAAAATATTCAATCATACGATACAGTCCCGAAGGCGCAGTCCTTCATGTGTCCTACATGCGACATGGCATCCCTCCTCGCCCTGGAAGTGGAGCCGACACCGCAGACGAGACAGACAGGCAAGCATGGCTTTTGTATTTTACCTCTTTTTATGGTTCCATATTTAGTACCTCGTTTGATTAGTTGTGACGATCGCCCTGATTTCAACTCACCAGTTCTCCACTGGTCTAGTATAGGGAGGGAGGGAGGGAGGGAGGGAGGGATGTGTGTGTGGGGGGTGTGACAGCCCGAGCGCTCCAGATAGATGCAGCTGCGCAGTTTTACGCTTGGTCTCTTAAAGAGATACTAGCGCGAATGACTTTTGGAAACTGTGCTAACAAACACAGCAGTGGAAACCCTGCAGAGAAATGCTGAAGCACAAGGCACTGAGCCCGAACACGAACAGGCGCATGGGAAGCCTATAAGTACCGTGAGCACACCTGTTCACACCTGTTCACACCTGTTCACACTACACGTCACCTAGTGAAGCCGGACTGGGCATCAACTGCAGTGAGCAAGACCTCCATGATCTGTCAGCTCATCATCTGTCAGTAGAGTCCACTGTGCAGCAGCCTTAAACTCAAGGGACATTTAAGGGCACCTGTGCTGGTGATAACAATGTTGAGGCTGTAAAGCAGAGAGGTAGACTGAGGATGTATGCAGTGAAACAAGACGCTTTGAGCTGGATCTGTACAGTGCTTGTGTTCTTCACAGGTAGCGAGGAGAATCAGCAGCTGACAATTATTTGAAGAGAAAACTCATGGAAAGTTGTTTATTGATCCATTTATGCTTTGGCTGGCAGGAATTATGCCTCATGAGAGCTGAGCACTGTGAGACACGCCTCTCACGCAGCAGGAACCTAATGTTCTCATTCTAATTTTCATGCAGAAACATTTTAAATATCATTAAGAAATGTACTATGTATTGAAACAAACACTTTGGTTTACAAATGTCTTACAGGTTATAAAGTAAAATAAAATATTGCATAGAGATCTGGGACCTAACTCCTACTACATTTTGCATTGGAGTTCAAGCCAGGGCTCAGACTACGCCTAGTCTAGTAAATAAAGACTCTCTGTATTTTTAATAGTTACATTTCTACTGGGATATGGGTGTTGGATTGGGTGTAACGTCAAATTCTGTCCCAACCTAATGGCACTAATGGTAGTGTAAGTTTTCTGTAGAATGTAATCTTAACCCTATGAGCATGAATCACTTTGAGTTCACAACTAAAAAGGCACAAACAACTTAAACAAGTACATTAAAAGCAGGGTGAAAGTCATACTCATTTTAATTCAACATTTAATTTAACACTGATAGAAAATCAACTGTACATCTTTTCACAAAACACATATAACATAACAAGACTGAATGTATTCATTAAAAAAATGAATGTTATAAATATCAAAATGGTTTAGCCAACTCTAGTGTATTGAAAGTACTGAAATCAGCATGGAGAACAATATATGTGTCTACAAACTAATCAGACTGTACAGGATGTTTTCAGGCTATAACATGTATTCCTAGTATTTACTTTAGGAGGAGTTAAAAATATTTGGTTATATGACCAAACTAATATTAATACAAATACACATTTTTATGCTAATCAAAATACTATTTAAAATCAAATAAGGTCTTTAGGAAGCCTCAGGCAAATACATAAGTGTTAGTTAACTAGCATTTACTTTATGAGCAATCGCACTTGTCCAGCTATGAAAAACAAGTCTAGTTCCTTGAGGTCAGCTCCAACACAGAGTCATCCAAGACCAACTCTAAAGAAGTTTCCACAGTGTTACATTAGTGTGCCCATGGACACTGCACAGAAATATCTCACTTCAATTACAACTTATAAAACATTGGTCCTGGTGTGGCTAGAATATCCTGGTAAGGTTCATGCTGATTGAGACCAATAGCTCCTTGCTTCTTTAATACCAAAAAGATGAAGAACTTGGCAGCAGCCTGTTTACGGCTGTCACCTCGACACAGTCTGTGCAAACTGAACACCGCATTCCCGTCGTGGTCCTGTTTCTGTGGAAATGAATACACGCATTCATTAAAACCCAGAACGGCACGGCCAGCTGTCCAAACACATATAGTGCACATTAAAGATGACGCATTTAGTTGGACAGCAAGAGCTCAGGCCACCCATCTCTGTGCATCTAACACTAATTATTGACTCTATTATTGATTTTAAGACTGGAAACGGATGGAGAGATTTGTTGAATTGTGAATAATAGCTCAGGGTAAGTGTCACCACGAGGAATCGGATAAATTGAAGTGGCGTTGCCTTCACAGTGATGTAATGAGCAATCAAAACTATTAGGGTGAGATTTAAACACATGTTTAAAGTGCTGCTGAAAGGAATTATTTTGAGCTGCATAAACCCAAGATTAGTAGCCACCATGCTCCTGCTTTCATAGGCAGGCCTAGGCATGAAAAGGACAGGTAGGCCCTATTGCCTCCTTCAATTGCCTTGTATTCCTCAGTGACAGTTCTGCATAATGGCTGGTTTGTTCCTCATGCACTGCCTTCTAACTCCCTCTAGTGTTCTTTGAAAGTTTAACAAAATGTTTGACTCACTGAAAGTGTGAGGGAGAGGTGGGATTGGCAGAAACAGCCTGTCTGCAAGTCTGCTGTGTGGTATGTGCTAAAAAGCTTGTTATTTTTTACTTTAAAGCAGGCGTCATCAGTGTTTCTAATGGACATTCAGGCACTTTTCTACAGTAGATTGAAAATAATGCTGTCAGATCACCAACAATGTTACTAATAACATCACAAAAGATCACAAGCTCATGCAACGTGCTATTTACTTACTTTTAAAGTCTGTAACATTTGCTGGACTCTCTTATTAATTTTCCTCTCTTCACAATCTTGACCATTCATGCCAGAACTGTCCTGCTGTTTTATCAAAAGACATTTAGTTTAATGATCTGAATTGAGTTCTAAACATAATTATAAATACTGAGATGGAGCATCAACAATCAAACATGATATATAATAAGGTATTGTTTTATAGTCTAATTCTCCTTAATAACTCAAACATTAACATTCCCAGTACTTCACCAATTAATCCGGGGCCGGTAAGTCTGACAAAGTGATAGAAACATGCACAAATATCTTGACAGGTAAGTCTCCTCGGCATTCGATTACCTGCTCGGACTGAGCTTCCATCCCTGCTGAAGGATGAACATGCATGGAGTCCTCCGAGGGCAGCTCTGGGAAAGTGCTTTCTGATACGTTTTCCTCCTGTGGGGCAGCAAGAGTTCGGCTCACCTCAGACACAGCTAGGCATCCCATAATAATACTGCGTCCCCAAACCATGGTACAATGTTGGTACTAAGAATAGACTGTGAGACAAATCAAACATATTAGTCTGATTTGAGCTGTTTGTCTCCTCCACTCTGGATTACTGGTTACTGTTGAAGAGGCTCTTACACTGAGCTTGTTCAGATCTCAAAGTGAATATACAATGGTTATCTTTAGCTTTTGCTTAAGCGATCTTAACTGCTACCAGTATGTGTCCTCTATGCCATGCCATCTCTGATCAGTACTACTTCCTTCCCTAAACCAACCCCAGTATCTGAATGCACGGAGACCCTGCTCGAATTTCAGAGCTTCTTGTAAAGTCTACAAACTCTGTGGCTGTGCTTGACATCTAAAACATTCAACTGAGTGATCTGCCCAAAGCTCGTTGGCCTCAAACCATTTTTCTGTAATTGGTTTCATCTGATTTATAGATCATGTTATTAAGCCTGTTTCATTGTGGGGCTTTAATATTATCCTGCATATTTCAGTGGCTGTGCTGTAAACTGACTTTGGCCACAAATGATGGCTAAATGAAGGTGCTATATGCCATTTTAAAAGACAGACCGAGCCTGACAAGCAAGTACAAAAACTCAATTTTACATTTCCCAAGTGGAATGTCTGCTTCCTCCTATTCACAGCTGCGGAGAGCGGGGTGTGATCAATACGCCCTCTGCTAGTATCTTGTACTGCAGACGTCTGTAGTAGACTGGGACCTTCAGGAACATGTTCATCACCGTCTTCTACAAGGGGAAACAAAATCCCTTCAATCTAAGTCAACATAACGGGTTGCGATAGAAGGTCAAACAACAACTACATACAAAGAAAGTGCAACATTAAAGACAGTTAAGCTGAAAACATTACAAATAATGATGAAAATGAAAGTTTGCTGTGGTGGCATTCAGATGAGAACATGTCAAAGACATTACAGACTGACCATGGACTTGCTGACTCCTTGTTTCTTCTATTTCAGGTTCCTCTGTGTGCGCTTTAGCCTTTAATCCACCAGGTAAGGGGTCTTTTGGAAAGAGCTGTTGAAATTCAGATAATGCTACTATATTAGTGGTGTGCAGTGTTATTTTGTATTAGATCAGTGGTTCTCAGTCCTGGTCTTGGAGTACCACCTACCCTGCTGGTTTTTGTTCCAACCGAGCTCTCAATTACTTAATTGAACCCTTAATTTAAGTAATTTGATTACATTTGACTCTTTAAATTTTGTAACTGATACAAAGTTGGTTCCTTAATAAGATAATTTCCTCATACCATTTAATACTTAACTTAAAACTCCTATTGTTAAAAATAATTAAAAGGCTCTGATTTAGGAAACTACTAGTTCAATTAAGGGTTCAATTAAGTAATTGAGAGCTCAGTTTAAACACAAAACAGCAGGGTAGGTGGTACTCCAGGACCAGGATTGATCATCCACCTTTCTTGTGTTGAAAGTGTAAGTATCACAGAGTAAGATATACATTAATATTTCAAAAGACACAGACACATCTATTATGGCAAAGAGAAATGTTAATTTGTCACACAAAAAAGCCGCTTTGAAAACACTACAAAGGCCCTGATTAAAATATTCATGTTGTCGCACTTTCACCGAAAGAAAGAAGAAACACTTTTTTATTGAGGTTTTGTTTTATTTGGCATTTGTCACAACTGATTACCCCTGCTAATCCATGTGAAGAAAGCAGAAGTGACTGTGCTCCTAGGATTAAGTGGCTGTATTACCTTAAGTAGCTGACTATTTAGCAAAGTAAAGCACGGGCTCGTGAAGAGCTTATCCACTCCTCCCATCTCTTTCCATCTCATCAGCTGCTTTGTGGGCGGGGCAATGACCAGGAGGCCGACGATGTCAGAGCAGTTGGAGATCTGACCCCGAATGGCGTTATTCGACAGCTCCTTAGCGTGATCCACCACCAGTCTCCTCTTCCTCTTCCCTCTCTTTCTTTCAGAAGTGGCTGAGGGGTTCATTTTAAACAGTTAGTGACAAACTACACATGTCACAGAGAGAGGAGACTGATTTTTTTTTTTTTGGGGGGGGGGGGGGGGGGGAGACTAATAAAAGGGCACACAAGTGTTCCTGTCTGCATGTGTGCCATTGTGCTTGTCGGAATGCAGATGCTGCTTGTCAGGTGTTTTAAATTAGGAGACAAAGGCCTGTATTTTCCTCTTTGGTGTCAACTGCTTTCCCCATAGTAAATTAATGAGACAGGAAGTTTGCCAGCCAGAGTAAGAAAATGTAGTTGGAATAGAAGCCCTGTGTGTACCATTCTTTATAGACAGAGAGGCATAGACCCAGACTCAATTCAAACTTAAAGCCCCCTGTAAAATGCAATCCCCAAACCAGTGCCTGACAGCAGCTTCCTACCACATATATGCAAGAAACCTGTGACAAAGAGAGTGTTGCCATTGAGAACGTCCTTTCTAATCTGACGGGTGGGGTCACAGCTTTGATGTTTCACAGCCACGGTCAGAAAAAGGGATTTAGCCAAATATTTACGAGTCACAGGGACCGGTTCCAGCGTGAACGCCTCTTCTGCGTTGTCCAGCAGCGTCATTTCGTTTATCCCTGGGCCTTCCTCTATGCGCTTAGGACTCTGCCGGTCTGTCGGAGGAAGAGGATTCTGAGATTCCGGACACGTTGCATTCATTTGCTATTACCGGTTCTCATCAGAGCAGAGTAAGACATTAACTTCCACGGAGGAATACTTGATGATTTATCATATAATGAACAAAGCCACATTATTTGTACTTGTAATGACTTCTAAATGATGCGAAAAGCTATTATCTTATTCTGAGTGTTTGGATGAAACTAACTGAAGTATCAGTGACACTGTATTACCAGGAGGTGGAGTGAAAGATCTATATACTGTCTGGCTGAAAGGATGCTCAAGTCAGCTCTTTCATCACAGCTAACAGCACTTCACTGACTTTCATCAAACTATTGACTTAAACATGCATTATAAAACCCATGGAAGATACAGTTAGACCACCTGTAAAAGTAACTTCACTTCAAAATACATGCTTTCCTATCAATTATTGACACTAGAAACATACCATTATTATTGGTATCTGGAGGGGGTATATTTTGTTGATCCTCCTTCTCTGCTGACACGTCTGTTTGCAGAATATCCTCACCATTATTCAGAACAATATCTGAAAGTTTAAAAAGATATATACATCTCGTCATTGTCAAGCAAATACCCGTTAACAAAAGTTAATGTGTTTGAATACAGGGGTTGACCTTGGTCTCCTTCTCTGGATCATGTCTTATAAACGTGTTACAATTAACATATTTAATTTGTCGAAATGGTTCAACAGTTACGTAATCACAATTTACATTACAATATAAAAACTGATATCTACTCCAAACTTTAACAGTCTAGTAAGAAGCAGCTGCAATGACGAAAGTCTGTATATATAAAGCATAGAAATAGAGATGGGGGAAAAAGATGGGAAGATGAAATAAAAAAACTTTGCAGGCATGACATGGAAAGGAGAAGCTATGGATTGAAATGGAAACATCTTGGGTCGGCTTTCATCTAGCAGTGGATCAATATAGGCTGTTGATGAAGATGATGATAATCTAAATTGCATACTCAGAATATCAAAGCCACTTCCATCTTCATCTCCAAAGCCATCCGTTCTGAGTCTGTCCGTCAGGCTTTCGAAACTGGGCAGGAGAGACTCGTCTGTACTCATGCGCACGCTTTCGTCAAAGAGGCCGCCTTGTCTCAGCCGAATCTCATCTCCTGCAACACACATTAACACCAACCACAGCATTAGAATTGAAATGTCATCATCGTATGTGTGGCATACTGGAAATTAGGCATTTTCTTACCAAAGTTGTCATCAAATATAAGAAAGCTATTCCCATAATCCTCTTTCAGTGTGATATCTTCAGTCCGGCTCTGGTTCAGAGTGAAGTGGTCGGTGACTTCAATGGCACTGAAGACAGATAAAGAGAAGCAGCCTGTGTGATCTTTCTCAATATGGTGTTTAAAGCGCATTAGACCAGTCTTTCAGAGGTAGTCTGTGACATTTTAAAAATGCGTATCATGCAATGCCCAATTCATCTGTAGATGCATGATTTCTGAATGGATCCTTACACCCTTACCGTGGATTGGAACTGTACTTACTGTACATTTAAAGGTTTTACATAAGCACTCTTAAGAGCTGTGTTCTCATGGGCATATAAGAGAATAATTGGAATAGGCCTGGGACTATGGTACTGTATAGGCTATAGATTATTGTATTCCTGCACTTCATTCATTCTCATTCATCTATATTGTATCTTGAAGCAAGGACTAAACTTCATAAACTACTGTACGTACTACATAACACATTACAATTCTCTGATTAAAATATACAAAATGTTATTCCTGTAAACGGCTTTGATATGGGCATCAGATAGACTTATAGGAAATATGTCTGAAGCCGTACTTGACATCAGGCAGCTGTAATTCAAAATCCTGGAAGTCCTCAGCCAAAGTGATAGCTTTATATGTTGCTTCGAAGTTGGCACTGGGGAGGTCTGTTAAACCTGTGGGAGCAATTCTTCATTTAAAAAATAATTCAAAAACCTAGGAAACCACAGGAAATTCATTTAGATCCTACACAATCTGAAATATTTTAATCCATTATTCTACAGTGTTGTTTTTCTCTCTCAAGAATTCCCTGCATAATTTATAGGATCTGATAGGAGACTATTGTCAAAACATGCAAAGACAAAAACAGGTCTGTACATTTTTTTTTAAATATTATCAAACAAATCAAAATAAATCTACAACTTTATACACTAAAATGCTTACTTAATCAATAATATTACCTCTCTTCATAATGCACATATTTACACTCACCTAAAGGATTATTAGGAACACCTGTTCAATTTCTCATTAATGCAATTATCTAACCAACCAATCACATGGCAGTTGCTTCAATGCATTTAGGGGTGTGGTCCTGGTCAAGACAATCTCCTGAACTCCAAACTGAATGTCTGAATGGGAAAGAAAGGTGATTTAAGCAATTTTGAGCGTGGCATGGTTGTTGGTGCCAGACGGGCCGGTCTGAGTATTTCACAATCTGCTCAGTTACTGGGATTTTCACGCACAACCATTTCTAGGGTTTACAAAGAATGGTGTGAAAAGGGAAAAACATCCAGTATGCGGCCGTCCTGTGGGCGAAAATGCCTTGTTGATGCTAGAGGTCAGAGGAGAATGGGCCGACTGATTCAAGCTGATAGAAGAGCAACTTTGACTGAAATAACCACTCGTTACAACCGAGGTATGCAGCAAAGCATTTGTGAAGCCACAACACGTACAACCTTGAGGCGGATGGGCTACAACAGCAGAAGACCCCACCGGGTACCACTCATCTCCACTACAAATAGGAAAAAGAGGCTACAATTTGCACAAGCTCACCAAAATTGGACAGTTGAAGACTGGAAAAATGTTGCCTGGTCTGATGAGTCTCGATTTCTGTTGAGACATTCAGATGGTAGAGTCAGAATTTGGCGTAAACAGAATGAGAACATGGATCCATCATGCCTTGTTACCACTGTGCAGGCTGGTGGTGGTGGTGTAATGGTGTGGGGGATGTTTTCTTGGCACACTTTAGGCCCCTTAGTGCCAATTGGGCATCGTTTAAATGCCACGGCCTACCTGAGCATTGTTTCTGACCATGTCCATCCCTTAATGACCACCATGTACCCATCCTCTGATGGCTACTTCCAACAGGATAATGCACCATGTCACAAAGGTCCAATCATTTCAAATTGGTTTCTTGAACATGACAATGAGTTCACTGTACTAAACTGGCCCCCACAGTCACCAGATCTCAACCCAATAGAGCATCTTTGGGATGTGGTGGAACGGGAGCTTCGTGCCCTGGATGTGCATCCCACAAATCTCCATCAACTGCAAGATGCTATCCTATCAATATGGGCCAACATTTCTAAAGAATGCTTTCAGCACCTTGTTGAATCAATGCCACGTAGAATTAAGGCAGTTCTGAAGGCGAAAGGGGGTCAAACACAGTATTAGTATGGTGTTCCTAATAATCCTTTAGGTGAGTGTATATTCATAGATTTCAATTCACCACACTTGTTCCATGTTTTACAAATTCTCTGTGTTATCCAGTATATGTAAAATTACTGAATGAAGAGAAAAATTAAGAATTAATAACCTGGACGAAAGGCCAATTTAATCTTCACGAAAGCTTCACTGCAGTCTGCGAGGAGGTATTTGGCTTTCCTGGAATATATTCTTACCACTCCCAGAAGCAGATGCCCTGATGTTCTCAATGCAATTTTTATCTGATGAAAAAAATAAAAGACCAAACATGTAAGATACAGTAAAATGCAATATTTTGTATTGCACTGCAATACTTAAGAGAGTAAGAGCATTTTAATACAGTTTTCTTGCACTTTTGTCGATTGCCATTTCAATGGAAATACTGTCCTTTGTATTTCTATAGCTATACTAAACTCAGGATTTTCATTTCACAGCAATACTTAGGATTTCTAAAATGTACCATGAAATCATATAAATGTTTGTGCTGACGAATTCCACCAATTAACCTATTTGTTCTCCAAAATGAGACCAGCTTTGAAAAAACAAAACAAAACAAAACCTAACATTAGATTCCATTCGTGCATGACATGTGGTTCTCTTAAAAGAGTACTGCTGGAATGAAACAAACAAAAAAACGTCATTCTGCTGTACCAGTTAGCTAATGATACTCTGAAAATAAAACTAAGTGTAACCATCAGACCTTTCCAGCCATCAACTGTATGCCCAGTTAAAGCTTACCATACCTACATTTCATGCAGAGATGACAATTAATTTGCTGAACTGCTATACTCATTTTACTCAGCTCAACAGAGCCCCCAGCTCTGCACTGTGTAGACTTTATTCACAACATTTCCATAGTGAGATTGGGTTATTCCACAGGTATTCTGACCTGTACACTTACTTTTGGTGAAAGTATGTCTTTAACCGTGGTTTCCAGATTGCATTCATACACGTGAGCTTTAGTTATCTTTTTTTCCCAGTGAGCTGCAAGCCATATTTTAGACAACGGTGCCCGTTTGGACATGAAAAGCTGTGTGTAAAACATCTTGGCACGGCTTCTTGTTCAGTATCACAACAACCTGCTTAGAGATCAACAGACTTCCATTATTGCAGAAAACAGTTTATTTATGTCTGTGCAAATAAACAAAACAAAAAAAGACACAATATACACACATTCATTTTTTATTTCCATTGCAAAGGCTCTTTAATGTTTTAGAATAGTACACAAAGCATGTCATTGTAAGCCCAGAAACAACACAATGTGAATAGTAGTAGCAACATTTCAAATGTTTGCTTCAGTTGAAAATTAAAGTTTATTTCTATTTGAATATTGAATAAATATTGAATAAATACACTGTCAAAATGCATAATAGTGATTGTACCCTAGGATTGTATTATTCAAACAGTATATTCAGACTTTCATTTCTTCTGAGCTCTTAATTAGTTAATGGAACGAAGTATGTAATTAACCAATCTGAAAGATGAAGCAGGCATCGATTTACAGAGGCCGATATAACCCGCTGGACGGTGGCCCCCGAGGACCAGACTTGAAAGACGCCGTACTAGTAAAGCCTGGTTCTACCAAAGCCTACAGTCGAGTCATTGTACGGAATATAACTTTACCATTCTGATTCCGATGAGCCTCATGAATCCATCCAAAAGACTGAACTCAAACGAGCCCGAACTAAGACAAATCATGAATATTCCTCAATGGACTGAAACGCTCAGGCCCGGATACGGATGAATGACTACGAGGCCCCTTTAATCGTTGTTTCCTCACCGAGGAACCTACAACAACCCCGCCTACATCCACACTACAATGTCGGTCAGGGGGTCCCGCTTAAAAAAAACACGCACACGCCCCTCGCCTTTATATTGAGTCGCTGAGGAAATAACTTCATTGGCCAGCGGGGAGGGGAAAGCGGGGGTAATTTAGTGTAACTGTCCTAGGTGTGAGCAGGCGGCCCGAGCGGCGCAGCGCGTCTTACCTGGCGGCGGCCGGACGGTGGAGGTGCGCGCGCCGCTGCCCTCGCTCTCGCGCCGGCCCGCCCGCCTCGAGACGGCGCCGCGCGGGCGGAGCGGCGTGGTTTGCAGATCTGCTGCCAGGTAAGGACTTCTTTGTAAAGCTTTTCCGGTTTGTTGGTTTCAAATAATGCTCATCTTGTTTATCAGTACGTGCACATTTTATAAAAACGTGTATATATATATTTTTTTTTCTATATTTTAATGCATTGTCTAAAAAACAGCAGGGACGTAGGCTCTCTAGTCTCTAAGTGGATACATGTTCATAATTTGCTAAACGCACGATCTCCAAAATTTTAATTTTGTTTAAGGAGCATGCAGTAAACTTCAAGGAGCGAGATGGAGCATGCGCAATATTCAGATCTGCCACTGCAGGGGCTACATTATGGAGGCGTGTGTGTTTCTGTAGTCTTGCACTGTGGCGTTGTAGTTGCACGGGAGCCAAGTGATAGATCTGAAAAAACGGATGCATTGCTCAAAGCTTCGTGAATTTCTGAAACAAGCCACCCAACCACAAACTCGATCCTCATGTAAGATGCAGGTTTTCACTTCTGCTTAAATGGCAGCAAGTGACCAACAGAGGTCAGGGGAGATTGTTCTAGTTTGGGCTAAATGGAAACTGATCTCGCTGCGGAAAATGCTATAGTCTATACAACACCTTTGGCTGTCAACTATGATCAAAAAGACATTATGGTTTGAAAAAGGCTTAATTTGTCTTGTGGACTATTCCCACTGTATGATATTTTAGTTAGAGAATGCATTCATGCCATGTGGCTAAAGTGTAATGTTAGCCATTAGACTCTGAAAATTGAATCGATGTATGATTTCTGTTTGCGGCTAAGTGAGGGAAAATCTATACAGCCAGCCTCTTACGGCACACATGGAGTTGCACATTAATTAAATGATCTAGCATTACTTTAGCATGAAGTTACAAAGGGGGAATTCCACCTAGATAATAACTCGGAAGCAACTCAGATTTGAGTTAAATCCCAAAACACTGATTGCCAATGTCTCGCCAGTTGTAAAATTGTTTATTTTTACTCATTGACGTGTTTCTTCCATTCTGAGTCACATTTAATTAAGTCATCCTGACACTGTGATTTTGATGATGTCTTGTCCCAGGGGTGTGATAGTCTGTAGCTGTAGTTCTCTCACCTGACATTTCATCAGTTCCCTTTATAATACCTCCTATTTTTCATTTGATTTGTTTTTTAATGTACAGCCTGCAGAATCTTTGTAAAAGAAACAAAGAAAAATCTTATTTCAGTTGTTTGCTGCATTTTCTTAAAGATAGATGTATATGTGATCTGGATGTTTTATTAAGTGAAACAGGTTTGTTCAAATATCCCATAATTGTTCAATTATATAGTTTGGTGTAGTTCAGAGCCAAGTAATTACATTGGATCCCACTGAAGGGGAATTGTATCTTGAATAGAGACAAACTGACAAAATTATGGTAAGGAATTGCTAAAGCCCTTAGAAGTCCTTGTATGTTAATTAGCAGATAGCGAGGGGGGGAAAAATGTAATTACTATCTAATACCAGATATTTATATTCAATTGTTTCACCTCTGCATTTTCTCCACTTCAAAGGCCTGCCCTCAATGAAGTATTGAAGGATGGCAAACCAAATTAATTGTGAAGCTTTGTGTGTGATTGCTTGTGATAGAGCGTCACTTATAATGGAAGAAGCCTGCTCCTATTCTGTAATGTACAGCAACCACTCCAGACTTATGGTATTGGCTGCTTCCAAATGCAGTAGACAAGTGTTGGAGCTAAGAAACAATGTGGCCAAGCCCCTTACTGAGTGCTGGTTTGGGGGGCGGTATCAGGGGTGCAACACTTCGTAAACATTAGGCCTAATTCATGATTTTCAGGTTTTGGTAATGGCAAGCTGTATAACTGAGTTGAGGGATCCTCCTCCTCCTCCCGTCCTTCGCTCTGATTGTGTCCTTGGTCAGCAGAAGCAGTGATTGCTCCACTTATCCTTGAAGCTGGGGCCTGACTCAGCAGGTCTCTGCCCGTTTTCATCTCATGCAGCTCTGTGAAGCCAGATGTCCCACTGGGTGCACTTGTGCTGCAACAAGGCCGAGCCGCAGTAAGTAGTCCGTTTTAACCGTTGATAATAGACCCAAGTGGAGAAATGCCATTTAAGGAAAAGCAGTTGGTATTGATGAGGCTAAACTGCTTTTCTTTTCTTGTTTTTCTCTGCTGGAGTAAACCCTGGTTTCTTAGGCTGTTTTATAAGAGCTCTAGTTATTGAAGTGCATGGAAAGCGGAAAAATATGATATGGCACATTGGAGATGCGTTTATTTTCCAGTTTCCGACTGTGGGGGATTTATTCCTAAGTAAGTTGAATTGTCTGCGGCCCAGGCGTTCAGTATGGACGGTCTGAGCTGCCAAAAGGCTCGAGAAGTGCCGCCTGACTTTAACGATCCATGATGAACAGATAGCTTAGCTCTTGCTAGCCACCCAGCGGGAAATCATTTTGTGTCGACTGAGTGATTGGCCTTTTATACTTGGAACTTAAATGAGTCCATGAATTGGTTATTTGACTTACGATGGGCAACTGCTTGATTGAGATTTTCTTTAATCATCTTAAAATAACTTAATGCAAACTGAAGTATTTCTTTCCTGTTGCTGAGGGTGAAAAATTATGTCCGGAAAACTGGGAGGATGTAACTGAGAGTGCGACTGCTCACTACTTTTAATACTGAAAACATTAGGGAAGTATGGTAGTACATTTTATGCATTCATTTAATGTATTTATGTACTCTTTGTTTATTTAGTTTGACTTCCCAGGACAGCTTAGAAGGACATTTTAAAAACGTATCGGGACTGTGATCTGTGCTCATTCCCTTAACGTGCATTGTGAAAATGAGCAGGAGAGCAGTTTGTTTGAAGGAGAATTTAATAGAACTGTCATTGCCAGTAGCAGAGGAAACTCCCCCTATCATTGCCTGTTATATTTGATTTCTTGCCCATAGACCTGAACACTGAACATTGGTTAATTTTATTGTTCCACAGTTAGGGTTGTGGCTGCCTTTTTATAGATTGGGAAAAGGAAAAGATCTATAAATGGTACAAATAATTTACCATGATCCATGCGTGTCTGTGTGTCACCCTGCTGAAATGGCTGATGATCTTGCAGGTAACTTCCTTAGCCTGCCACACAGCGTGCCTCGGGATGACTTGTGTAATTGGTTTCAACTCATTGTTATGCTGTGTGGATCATGAAATTGTTTTTCAAGAAAGCCTAATCTATTCCTGCTTGTCAATCTGATATTATAGTGTTCATTAGTCCAGGGAATTGGGGCAATTTTGTTGAAAAAGCTGTAAAACTGAGGCATTCTTCTGCAGATTTTAGAGCAGGTAATACCTTTTACTTGTGTGGGAAGGAGATTTCAGCTTATTAGATATCCTCTTTTCATACCGTTAGCATACAGTAAGCACTATTACCAAGGACGCCTTGTCTGAATCAATTTTAGTAAATGGAGGTTGACGCGAATTAACACAGTGCTAAGGGCGAAATTGAAGTGCAGATCTGAAGAATAAAAGGCTCCCAGATTAGATTTCTGCAGAATATTACCATCAGCATTCTGAGAACGGCGTTCTGTTCCGGCAAGATTCTTCAGAGGTGGCGGAGGGAGGTTAGGTGACCTAGACTTCCTGCCAGCAGCCCCTTTTAACACGATGGCATACTTTGTCCTTTGGAATTGGGAAGTGTGAGAAAACATGCTTGGATCCAGTGCAGGCTTGCCTAGCCTGCCTAAAGGCCAGGCGATTTATTATTTTGAAGGCATTTGAAATTGAACTGAAACTATTGAAATCTCTGAATCATGCAACCACTACAGTGGTATTCACAAGAGGCTGTGAGAATATATAGACCTGGGCACAGATATGTATTTATAATGAATAATGATCAATATAGAAGAATCAATATCTGTTGTCTCGTGATTTCGCCCGGTTAGTAAGAAAATGGGGTGGGGTGGGGCGGGGGGACGATTTCTGTATTTTACCAAGTAGAACAGAAGGCAATGAATTCTGATGCTTTGCTAAGCAACTGAAACATAATGTTCGTGATGCAGCACATTATTGAGGTGATTTAATTATTCTGAACATCATTGTAGAGTAAGAGAATGCATTCATCCTTCAAAGACACATGCTACCTACGAGAGCAATTGCGGAGTGGAGAAAAGCTTCAGGAGGTCTTCAAAGCCTATAGAAAAAAAACGAGAAAATGGTTCTGACACAGTGAGAGGACCCAAAAGACCCCCCATAATTAGAATGTAAGAGTAGCTCGTTACGAAATGAAGGTTTTGTATTCTCAAGTACATAATGCTCAGTAGCACACGTGCAGGAAATCAGACTGTTTTGCAACACTTTCAAGTCAAAGCTTCTGGTAGTCTTTGAAACTGTAACTTTTATATGTAATACATAATGGAAGGCTTCAGAGCAGTGGTTCCCAACACTGGTCCTGGGGACCCAGTGACCTGCTTGAGTTTGTTCCAACCACGATCTCAGTTGAACTATTCATTGGCCTAATCAGAGCATATTCATTTTAAAACCTAAAAAAAACATGAGTTGTCAACTTAAATATTAAAGTATATAAGACACCCATATTTTGTAAGTTAAATTATTTTAAAAGTAAGTTGAAGCAAATCAGTGCAGTGGGATCAAAACCTGCAGGATCAGATTGATTGCAATTTACACCCCTGACTGGTTGATCAGTCCCCAAGAAACAAGATGCTGCTCCTGGAACAAAACCACATTTTCACTCTTTTCACAAAGTGTCCTGGACCATCAATTCATGCTAATGTTGAGTATTTCTACAGTTTGTATAATCCGATTTTATGTGAATGCAGTCAGATATCGGAGAATTCCATAGCTGAAATGTTTTGCAGTGCTTTCCTCTGTTTTGCACTTTAACAGTTGGTTAAATCAATGATCTAAAAACAGAAGTATCCAGCATTGCATAGAACATCTCTATTAGAAAGTTGGCATTTTTGTTAGTGGCTGTTGGTTGAGACATGTCAGTCAGTTGGGCTAATGCAGAGTAGGGCTGCTTTACAGTTTGGACTGTCTCAAGGTTCATGCGCTCATAGGCTGTTTACAGACAGTGCCGTCAGCTGAATTAGTTCAAGCCAAGTCTAAATACATTCTTGCACTCCGTCTTATTAGGGTTTGCCCAAAGCTTCTGAATTCAGAATGGGCGAGTGCTTTTTTGAGTAGCACAAAGTGATAAGGGCTGATGGAACTGACAGACTGAACTAATAAACTCATTCTGGTCCTATTCTATTGCAAGGTGAATGGGTGCATATTGATGAAGTGCGAACACAATCGGATCGACAGGAGACTGCGGGAGTGAGATGTCAGTGCAGAGCACGGCCATGTGAATATATTGGATTAGTGTTCTCTAATTCCTCCGTCCGTTCAGAATACACTGTCATCTAGACCCACAATCGTCTCTTCTTATTCATATTTGCAGGAATTAAGAATAATTTTGACATTTCTTAAAATAAAACAATAAATAAAAATAAAACCCAACTTTTATTTTCATAACAGGATATAGTCAGACAAACGTTTTTTAAATGTGGAATAACGTTTATAGACCCATGTTTGTCAGCTGTTTACAATTATATATTTTAATAGAGACTTGAAGACTTGGTGATAGGACTATGTATCTTTCCTAATTTTAGGCATCTTCAGGCAGAACTAACTTTTTTGGTGTTATTTTTGTAATAAAACAGATTTGAATTTGTTTAAATTTTTTATAGCATTAGTACACACAGCAAATACGGCCTATTTGAGGAGACCGTTCTTCAGGTTTGGGTCCGCTACAGTAATGATTCTGCCAGGCGTTTCTTTGTACAAGAATGAAGAAGAGCCTGAAACCCTTCTGTCGTCTCCCTTGTCAGAATTAAACTTGTCCCAGGGGTTGCTGCTTGTCAATAGATCAGCTTTTGAAGCTCTACAGCAGTCTGATTAAAGGGTGTTTTATCCCCTTGGGCAGTTAACCGTAAACTGAAGTCCTTGTCCATATTAACATTGTTCCTGGGGCAGGTTATATATTTATTATTTATTTGCTTAATTGCACTTTCTCTGTGAATGCTGTTGTGAATGTTTTTTTTTTTTTTAAATTGAAAGCGGCCCTTGTGTATTCTGATTGCATCCACTGAAAGCATGCAAGTCACCCTGGGTGATGGCGTCTATGAAGAAAATAAGTGCAGCCAGCAATATTCAGCAGATGAATTGGTCGAATTTTAAAGTGAAAGAATGCTATCGATCTACCTGGTAGGCATGTCTTTCCCTGTGGAAATCTGCAAACTCCTTGTTTAGCAGTAACCTCCAAGCAGATTGTTTTTTTTCTTCCACTCTCAAAAAGAAAAAAAAGTCAGGTCAAATAAGTGTGGTAGTAGTTAAAGGAATGTAAATATTTTGTATTTATTACTGTAGTCTTTTTAGGCTCTAAGCCCATGGGCTGCCAAGCAATTTTTGTTTGTTTCTCTTCCGGTCTTACAGTTTAACAGAGTGTGCATCACAAAGAAAGCCTTGCTGTTATGATATTGAATGGGGAATGCGTCTATTGATGAGCAGCATTGTTATCATATTACAAACCCAGCTCTTGGTGCTATTACCATGAATGACAGGCATTAGCCTTTTCAGCCTGATTGCACAGATGCAGGTTATATATAATATATAATGAGAGAGATACACTCAGAAAGTAGCATTTAAGATGTATGGTACTAGTAAGCCCCATAGAATCAAATGTTCAATAAAGATTTTTTTGAAAATCGCACGAAACGTTGCTTAGTGGTGTTTTTTTTCACATGAGATCACTGATTATAGACACTTTTGTTTTAATCTGTCATATTTCAATGCATATAGCCTAATTAACAAAGAAAAACAACAACAAAAAAAACAATCTTTGGCTCTAGTGCAAGAGCCACCTTTTGCCTCAGTCATGGAATCATCCCCTTGAATAGTAGCTGCTTTGCCTAAACCTCGCCATCATGTTACACAACGCTGTCTGAATTTCCAAACTTCTCCCAGGCTGACTGTCAGTTCTTGTCCTCCACATGTCCCCTCCAGCAGTGAAAACACAAACTCCCCTGATCCTCCTCTCATAATCTTCTCAGACTTTGCATCTGAAGCTGTAAAGCTGCCTGAGGAATCTACCTGAAGCGCCCGACTACCGAGTTCATGTTCAGCTTTTTGAGTCACGGAGGAAAATAACCTGGCAGCCATAGCTGGTTGTGTCTAGAAGTCAGATGCAAGGTTGCACTTAATTGAGGACATTCAGAACATCCATGTAATAAAAAGTTGGCATCTTTGCAAGGGAAACTGCTTACTGAAATTCTCCTGTAGGATATAATTTGCTCTCACACCCAGATTAGCCAGAACCTCGCTCCTAACAAAACACTCCTATTTCTAATTACTTTAATTATGAAACAAGCAAAGTGGCTCTTTGTCGTAGCTTTTCATCTGCCTGCAGCCCCTGCACACGGTTTATGCATCAGTGTGGAATGCCGTGTTGTTCCATGTGATTGGAATTAATTCTGTTTTGTGACCCAGTGTAATGAAATGCCTGAGATAAATGAATCGCAGCTTTATTTATAGTGCCTCTTCACTCAATAACTGATCTGCGCGATGATGACTGTTTCTGAGTAAACTGCCCCCAGTTTCTGCACTTCACAGTGGAAAGAAACCCAGAAAGCTGTAATTCAGCCCTGGCCAAAGGGGTGTCCTCAAGCCTGAGAAACTCCAAACTCTTCATTTTCTGTGTTTTGTAATTCACCAAAAAAAGTTGATTTCAAAGCCTGCTACCCCATTTGTTTAAATTATATATAAATTAATGTAGGTTATCAGTTTTTTAGGTCTATGCCTGCATTTTATTGAGGTTAGAAATGTACTCTATTATGGGCTGTGATCTGGTAGTTATTCCAGGTTTTTATCTGTTGATACCTCTCCTCAGTGTGGGGTTTATCATTTGTACTGCAGCCACAGACTATTGCCTTTTAAACCTCTTCACATATTTCTTTGCACTAAATATAGATTGTATAGAATAAAGTGTGGAATGCTTCTCTGGACCGCAGAATGTCCCAGAACAAAAGACTCCGGGATGCTTGATGCAGCTTTGCTCTACCTCAATTAATTTATTTTTTGTAGTGCATTTCTTTAATCAAATCCTCTGTCCCCAGCCTGATGAAGATCTATTGGTATAGGTGGGTGGGATTGAAGCTGTTTTGAAGGCTATTCCGGTAGTAAATGTTTTGAGTTTGCTTAAAAGGGAGGCAAAGAAATAAATAGAATTGTGGAGAGCACTGGGTTGACATGGTCATCAATTAGCATTATTTTGTGTGTATCTACTGTGCGTATGGGAAACAGGCTTTCCAAAGACAGGCCTGTAACACCAGCAGTGTGTTCACTTCACTTTAGGGTCATATGAGCTCCTGACTATTGTAGCTGTCTGTGATTTCAAGGGTCCAAATCCTTGGTTCCTCCCAGTATACACTGATATTCCTGAGATTATTTTAATGATGGGAAGTGAGATCAGCCTTCATAGTATGGGGTACTCCCCAGTTTTAAGTAAATATTTGACTTTTTTACATATATAATTATGAAAAAGCTCTTTGCCCTGAGATGAACTGCAAAGAAAAAAGGCAATCCAATCAAGCCCATCTGAACAAAGCTTCGCTGGGATTCGGCTAGGCATCTTTCAGAAGGAAAACAGATGCCAGTTCATAACCTGTAAAGCATGGTTTATAAATTCCCTGTCTGTAATGGATGGAAAAACATGAGTCCATTAGTCCCAATTTCCCTCTCCACATCTTGCTCTTCCTCCTTCCTTCGGCAAAACGTATTCCCAGTTCTTGGCAGCAAGGGAATTCGACACTCTATTCGACATGCCACTCCTGGGCTCATTACCCTGTTGAAGGGTTGTTTCCCACTAGAAATACTTGACTCTTATTTAACCCCATCAACTGGCAGTGCCTCGTGTGACTGACCGCATTCTCACTGTGCTCGTCTAGAGAAGTATTGCACAGCAGGCATTCTCTGTGTCGTCCCCATCCCAGTCCCTCCATCGAGATAAGTTGACAACAAGTCTTGTGCATTTTGACTTGTGTTCCCTTGAAACAGGACAAGAAATGGTTTAATTCCCAGGACTTTCTAAGATTGGTTTATTCTGCTGCTTTACAACAAAAATCGACATCAAAGCCTGCAGACACGTTTTTTGGCCTTTGTGCTGCTCACACTAATAAAGATCCCTGCTTGTGAACTTTCATGAGCACATAGTCTTCTGTCATCTTGTGACTCTCAAAGCAAGTAAGCACTGGATCAGAACCTGTGTACCTGGGCAGATTAGCCTCCAGCAGTCCATCTCAACAGATGTAATGGCCATTTCATATTGTAAAGGGTACAAATGCTCTGCTTCAGATGGTCTTATTCTGAAAAAAGAGTCACAAAACTATTATAAATTTGAATTTATTTTTTGCAGTATTTAAAAAAATTACAGAGTAATATTAGATAGTTAAATTAAAAAGTACATGGTAGTGTCTAGTAAAGACACTGACAAGAAGTACAAATGTATTGAATAAATTATTTTAATACAGTTTAAAATGTCCCTGTGGTCTCTCATTGATACTCCGATGGAGATCCTAGCATAGAGGCACTGTGCAGAATATATAGACCTTATCAGCAACACCCATATGCTCAACGCATACAGATCTGTACATTTTTCTAAAAAGAATAATTCAATAAAATGTATGTGTGGTCTTTCATGGGCTGATTTCAAAAGGAAGACACTGCTGGGGAGTGTTCATTTCAGATGTTCCTAAAAGATTAAAATTCCTGTGCAATGGAAGCTAATAAAAACTACAGAGATAAGGCAATACAAATCTTTCAAGTGTCTTAGGAAGAAATATGCTAATCTTGTGGATCATTGTTTGTCATAAAAAAAACTCTGCAATATCTGGAGGTGTCACTGGGGAGACAATGCACTGACGCATGACAATGCACATGAAAATGTTTTTTGAAATAGTTTATGTACAGAAACCATGGAAGCCTGACGTAATCAACAGGTTAAATTAATCACTGCTTTAAATCACTGGCAATTTCGTCAGAATGGTGCAGTGTTGGTTTTTGGTCTGGTGATAATCTGCAGTGCAGTGATTAAGCGGCATTTCCATTTTCCACGGAGGCCATGCACTTTGGAAAGTTTACAAGGCTTCGGACGGTCTCTGCTCTACAGTGTATGTCTGAGTAGCATGACCTGCACGTCTCGTTAGCACAGTACCTAAACAGACTGTACCCTATGGGCCAAAGACTTGCTGAAGAAAAAAGGATGAATGAATGCACTGATCGTCTGCCACTGAATACAAAAACTGCAGAGGAATGAATCGCTTGTCTTATAAAATCAATGGGAAATGCAATTAAATTTAAGTGACTTCAGGGACCAAACTGCAGGACAGAGAGGCAAGCGAGTTCTCGCGTGTGCCTTTGACAAATCCCTTCAGTCGCCCTGGATAAGGGCGTCTGTTAAGAAATATAATAATAATGAAGATTACACTGATAAGATGCAAACACTTGAAGACATGGTTTAAATGATTCTCTCAATAAAAGCACTTGAAATAAAATCATGCGATCAATCCTATATGAACGTTGTGGGAAAAAAACAAGGATTTTATATCGTGTGGGTTGGGCTACCCAGTAACAATAACTATATCTGCAATTATGTGAAAATGTTTTAATTTATTAGCATCAGGATCGATTACTGAAAATGTAATCATGCCTTAGATGCATATTTTTAATTGAGGACAGCTGCAGCCTAGATCTGTATGAAAAATGCCATGGCCTATGTTTCAACAGAGAGTAGCATCTGGCACTGGTCAGGCCCAGTTGTCTTATTGGTACGGAGATTTGGAATACTCGAGCACTCGGAGTTCTATGTGTACAGACATTCCATTTGCCACGGCCGTCAGATTCCATCACACTTGGCACAGAATCTCAGCCCGAGCATATATAAATTGCATATTTACTCGTGTGTGTTTACCTTGACCCAAATATGTTCCATGAAGCCCACCTCAGCTTTAAAGAATTTGAGTATTTGTTAAGGGCCTAATAGCAAATCTATCAGTGCTTGGGTTTTAAAATCTGAGCACTGCAAAAATAATTACCCACATAATGTCTGGTTTTGTGACTTCCTAAGGTATTCTGAGAAACCTTAAAATCAATGTTTTCCATTAGCGTTATTTACTTGCCCGAATTATAATTATAATTTAGAGGTATGTTTTATTGTGATGGTTTTTAAGTAGGGCATTATTACGCAAATGTAATCTCATTCCTGTCTTCTGTATGGGATCAGCAGTGAAGTGAAATTTGCTTGGACTTTGTACAGAATAACCGCAGCCTCCAGGGAAGGGGCTCTTCCCCTTGCATTACCTCCGGGAGCGAGCGAGAGGTTCACTGAACCAGGACAGAACAGGGCAGCCCACCATAGACATTCAAACGCGGGAGAGCTTCTGGGTAGACCTGGGCAAGTGAATTCCAACGGTGCACAGGAACAGATTGGGAACTGTGGCTGACAAATGCAGTACTACTGAGAGTAAGGTTATAGCAACCACGCACAGTGCAGAATTTAACGAGGTTTATAGCCTCTCTGTTTTCGAAGTACTAGGATAACATTTTAAACACAGGCAAAACATTAAATAACCTAAACAGTCAGTTTGTTTCTTTGTGTAGGTGAGGAGGTTACCCATATTATTAGGAGACTGTGCACTTGTTTATCTCATTCAGGTTGTAACATAACTGTGTCAGAGCGTACACCATGGCACATTTAAAAACATGATGCACTCCGTCCTGATCTTCATATTTCCTTTTTTTTTGTTAGACTGCATGTTATCATAAGCATTACATGTGAGAGGGATTACACTGGGGACAGTGTGGCCTTTTCTGTAAGTACTGAATGCCCCATGATTATGAATTAGGAGTCTGACCTCTTGTGCGTTGTACAGCTTATGAAAAGGTGGAAAGGCAAATACCACAGCAGTGCGATTAGAGACCACGGGCTGATTCAATTACAGATTAATGAAGCGTCTCATAACTGGATGATTTTGTATCGATCCAATCTCTGTGTCGTTCACTGACCTTTAAAAGGCTAAATATTCACACAAAATAAAGATCTTGACCTATTTCTGTCTGGCTGTAAGAGGTGCCGATGGGTAATGACCATGAAAGAGCCGTTTGATATGCAGAAACGTCTTGCGATGTTCAATCCTGTGCAGCTGGGCTTTTCTTCCCAGATCCTGCAGTACCCCTGTCTTTGATGGGTTCTGTTCCAGCTGAGCTCTCGATTAACTAATTGGAAACTCAAAGTATAATTGGTTAATTTGACATTCTTAATTGCGGTTAGCTGTTAAAGGATCGGAGACTGTTAATGTATGGCTTTCATTGGCGTGTTTACACTGACATTTCTGATCCGGATCAAATGCATCCTGACAGTGTAAATGCGCGTCTGGCTCAAGTTCCGGCATGCACTGTGGCGGAGTTTGTTTTAAAGGCAGGCTTTAATTGGCATGTTTACCATTGATCAACGAACACCCTTCCTATCAGTGGAGCAGATAGGAGAACATGTCCCTACTGCCCATATTACAAATACAATATTGTTAAAATTAACACTAAATGGCTTGATAGTTTGTTAGCAATGAAATGTATAATTTTATTTAAAATGCTTTGGTTGTGAAAAAATATGGAAGTGCGTTGGTTTTACTTCTTGGAAAGATTTGTAATGAGAGAACACTACAGATTGTGATATAGCTCTGTGTCCTAAATGACTCATGTAATATACATATAGTTAAGTTTGGACTTACACGCTAGTGTGCATGCGAAGACCCCTGTGGTGGATAAAAGTTGATCCTGATCAGATGGCAGCGTAGATGGAACCACAGATCCTGATCAAATGGACCAGTGCTTTTAATGGCAGTGTAAAAGCACCTAATGAAGTAACCCGGACCAGGGCTGAAAATTTGGCATTGGAATCTTAAGGCTTGGAATGGTAAGGGTTTAACCAGAAATCTACATTAGGCCTCTTTATTATTCAGCTTCACTTTATTACTTTATTATTCAACCTCTACTGTACACCGTTCTGCATTAATAAGAGCTTACTGTACAGGTAGGGGATTCTGTAAAACTTTTCAGTGGCTTCGACTCGTGACTAAAAGATTCCTTTCATCTGACTTGGATCTGATTTCAGCCCAGCCCATCCGATTTTAAGAGGGTATTCCAAGTTATTTTAAATGTAAGTGTAATTGAATGTACTGCTCAACATACATATTACTATACTATAAGATAGTACCACAAAAATATGAAATTTAAAACGTCACTATATATGCCTCAAACTGCCACTGAATAAGCAAGATAAACTAAAATCTGTAAACAAAGGGAATTCTGAAGTACATTTTGTTTAGGGCTATCACTAAATACTCGATTACCAAAATAGTCATCGGTTGATTATTCTGATGATTTTAAAATGCTTTATTGCAACATTCTTGTTTTTCAATATAATATATGTCAGTGTGTTAAGCACACATTTTGTTGCCTTATTGTTTCTAAACTAATAGCAGAGGTTTGTTTTGAGTGTTAACCAATTAAAAAGCTTTTAAAACAAAGGCATTTAAAAAATAAAAATAAAAATAAAATCTCATGGGGAAATCGGAAAAATGGTGGCGCGCTGAAATGTATTTAACATGGCAAATCCGACGGGCTGATTTCTCAGTACAGGAGAATGTAAACGCGTGTGTCCTATCAATGCAAAGTAAGCAACGTACAGTTTTTGATCCCCTGCTGATTTTGTACGTTTGCCCACTGACAAAGAAATGATCAGTCTATAATTTTAATGGTAGGTGTATTTTAACAGTGAGAGACAGAATAACAACAAAAAAATCCAGAAACACGCATTTCAAAAAAGTTATAAATTGATTTGCATGTTAATGAGGGAAATAAGTATTTGACCCCTTCGACTTAGTACTTGGTGGCATATCCCTTGTTGGCAATCACAGAGGTCAGACGTTTCTTGTAGTTGGCCACCAGGTTTGCACACATCTCAGGAGGGATTTTGTCCCACTCCTCTTTGCAGATCCTCTCCAAGTCATTAAGGTTTTGAGGCTGACGTTTGGCAACTCCAACCTTCAGCTCCCTCCACAGATTTTCTATGGGATTAAGGTCTGGAGACTGGCTAGGCCACTCCAGGACCTTCATGTGCTTCTTCTTGAGCCACTCCTTTGTTGTCTTGGCTGTGTGTTTTGGGTCATTGTCATGCTGGAATACCCATCCACGACCCATTTTCAATGCCCTGGCTGAGGGAAGGAGGTTCTCACCCAAGATTTGACGGTACATGGCCCCGTCCATCGTCCCTTTGATGCGGTGCAGTTGTCCTGTCCCCTTAGCAGAAAAACACCCCCAAAGCATAATGTTTCCACCTCCATGTTTGATGGTGGGGATGGTGTTCTTGGGGTCATTCCTCCTCCTCCAAACACGGCGAGTTGAGTTGATGCCAAAGAGCTCAATTTTGGTCTCATCTGACCACAACACTTTCACCCAGTTCTCCTCTGAATCATTCAGATGTTCATTGGCAAACTTCAGACGGGCCTGCACATGTGCTTTCTTGAGCAGGGGGACCTTGCGGTCGCTGCAGGATTTCAGTCCTTCACGGCGTAGTGTGTTACCAATTGTTTTCTTGGTGACTATGGTCCCAGCTGCCTTGAGATCATTAACAAGATCCTCCCGTGTAGTTCTGGGCTGATTCCTCACCGTTCTCATGATCATTGAAACTCCATGAGGTGAGATCTTGCATGGAGCTCCAGACCGAGGGAGACTGACAGTTATTTTGTGTTTCTTCCATTTGCGAATAATCGCACCAACTGTTGTCACCTTCTCACCAAGCTGCTTGGCGATGGTCTTGTAGCCCATTCCAGCCTTGTGTAGGTCTACAATCTTGTCCCTGACATCCTTGGACAGCTCTTTGGTCTTGGCCATGGTGGAGAGTTTGGAATCTGATTGATTGATTGCTTCTGTGGACAGGTGTCTTTTATACAGGTAACGAGCTGAGATTAGGAGGACTCCCTTTAAGAGAGTGCTCCTAATCTCAGCTCGTTACCTGTATAAAAGACACCTGGGAGCCAGAAATCTTGCTGATTGATAGGGGGTCAAATACTTATTTCCCTCATTAACATGCAAATCAATTTATAACTTTTTTGAAATGCGTTTTTCTGGATTTTTTTGTTATTCTGTCTCTCACTGTTAAAATACACCTACCATTAAAATTATAGACTGATCATTTCTTTGTCAGTGGGCAAATGTACAAAATCAGCAGGGGATCAAATACTTTTTTCCCTCACTGTACATTTATTATTATGGTTAAATATTACTGGGAATAATAACAACAACAATATTAAGTACTTTTGAAGATGCTTTTATACTTATTCAACACTGCTCAATCCAATCGCCCGATTTTGTTTTGTGATTGTTATTTTGCCATTGTAGTTCTGACTGGTTTCTAGACGGGTTTGCTCCTGGCAATACTGTTATTTGTAAACATCTGTGTTTCTTGTATTTTAAAAAGAACATTCTGGATATTCGTATATATGATTTTTTTCAGTGTTTATAAGCCGGGTTCATTTTGAAAACAACGTTTTGAATTATACAGACAATTTTAACTTTGCTAATGCACGTTTCTGTAGGCCTATTCATTCCAAGAATAAACAAATTCATGGAAAGAATGAAAAACTTCAATATCTTACATTTCTGGTGATGTATAGGTTTCATATGATCATTATGTATGTAAAATGAAGTAATTAGTTGTGCTGTGATGTGTGAGTGTTGTAGAGAGGTCGCTGTGAGCTCAGTACTCTGAGGGTTAATCGAAGCCTGTTAGAGGTAAATTGTAATTGAGTTTCTTGATTTAATCGTGATTTTGTAATAAGTGTCGATCAGAGTGTGATGTACTGTACCTGCTGCCTTGAACCCGACGTGCAACAGAAACTCTGGCTGCACAGGTAAACTCCGGCGCACGTGCTGATTTAAGGGGCTGTCGCTAAATTGCATACTGTAGCTAAAGTGGCGAGGGATTGTCTAAGATAAATAATTTACTGAAATGTTAGGTTTGAAATAACAAATACGAACAGTGGAGATAATCTGGGGGGGCACGTGCCCCAATGGCATGACGCCACCGGCTGGAAGAGTAAGGATTTATCCAGCCAGCCAAGTTAGGCCTCTACCATTTCATATTTTACACTGGAGACCTCTGTGGTTCATCCTCTCACAGGAACAGCATTTCATATTTCTCACTGTTCCTTTAAACATGCTCGTCAAAAACTGCCACACTCGGCTATTTTAAACAATTACAGCAGATGTTTTAGTGTAATTACTCCTATTGATCCTCTGGCATGGCCTGCATAGTTTTGCATTAGCTGCTGGGGTTCTGGGAGGATTGTAAATTGCAGAGCATACCCTGCAAGACAATGTTGCCTCAAACAAATAAGTATTTGTGTCAAGTGGCGGGAAGAAACAATCATGCCTTTTCTGTGATTTTATCTTTTTTTTTTTATACTTGAATCAATCCGAGCTGATTCTTAGCACTATGAGGTAACCCATTTGCCTGGGGCTTCAAATAGATGCACTGTTGTCTATCTAGCTGAGGTACCCTTTAACAGATTTTTTTCTTTAAATCTGAATGGGTTACAATACTTAAATATTCTGCCAGTCTTCCAGAGAACTGTACGTTGTATGAGCTTACATGTTGTCCTTGAACTCTTTAATTAGTTGTGATATGCAGGTAGTCTTCAAAAACAGCCTGTCAAACAGGCGGTTCAGCCTGTGCTCATATGCTGCGAGATCACTAATTTATGTCCGCTCTGTGTTGCAGCTGTTCACAAGTTGTTAAGAGATCTGCCAAACCTTGGCTCGTATCGTTAGACTCCTTTTGCAAACTCGGTTGGTATTGCATTAGAAATTGCAGCTCTCGACACTCAGCAGGGACGCTTCTGACAACACACGGGAGCGCCGCCATTCCTATGCTGAAGTTTTAATTGGGCTCCGATGATATTAGGCCCAGTCGTTAAAAAACAATCTTTTTCTGCCTCAAAACTAATTCACATAAAATTAACCATGTGAATTAGGAGACGCAGATGGCTGTCCTTTGTGTCATAATTGTACCCTTTAAAGAGGTTTACAGTGAAGCCAAAACCTGCGGATCAAACAGCCCTTCCTGTGTTATAATACAGTGGAGGGGGAGGCACGAAAAACATTAAAAGCGTAATAAACCAATTACAATGGATTTTTGGATTCAACTGTTTAATAATCAGTTCAGCCAGAAAGGAGAGCAGAAGGTACGGGATACTGGGGAGTAGGACAGGGGAGCCCTGATCCCAAGACACTGGGAGTGTAATGAACCGTACCGGGGTCGCCCTCCACATCAGAGGAGTGCTGTCTTTGCTTTGTCTGAGGAGAGTCTTTTTTGGAAATGATGGTATTTATGAAATGCTGTTACCAGAGGGACCAGAGAGGTGAAGCATTACATGGCCCTTCGCCACAGGTGGGAGGATCTCTAAAATGAAACTTATGATTTAATATCTTATCCCATCTGGGTAAATCGGAGCCATAGGACGCTGCTACAACCTAGCTTATGGCCACGATCTTGCCTCAGGGGGTAACTGAAATCAATGTTCTATGGCAAGCCTTAAATATCATCCTGCAAGCAAGAAGACTTTTGCCAGGGAACATACCAAGTACTGTCTTGGAGCTCCAGGGGCAGTGGGGTTGCTTTACAATTGACTTACAATAGTTTGTAGTTTGGGTGCAGTCACTGGGTTTATTTGATGGGAGTTTGTTCCGCGGGAGACGGGCAGGATTTCAGCTGCACCTAGGGTTTATTAACCAAAAATGCAAGGTAGAAAGATAATATTGGTCTTGTCATACTTAGGACCGTTCCCAAACATGGCAATCTCTTCAGGCGTGTTCTCAGTGGTGATGTGATGTTTTGACTTTGAAGTATTAGTGCTGCCTCACCACCCCCCCAATCTTTAGGGCTGTCTTCGAAGGTTCGTTTGGTATCCAGACCTTCGAAGGTTCACCCTGTGACAATCGCATCGATTGTCTTGTTAATATAAATTGACAATGTTTTGAATACTGTAGCGTTCAAGGCGGTGGGGTGGAGAGGAGCGTAGGGAAAGGACATGCAAATTAGCACCAATGAATCTCCGAACCTTCGGGACATCCCTACCAATCTGTATGTAATAACATTGTGGATCTTCCCTGTATTAGGTGTGTTGTATTTTCCAAAATAAATGGTTTACATCAGCAAGAGGTGGCTTAATCTCATCCTTTATCATCATGAAGTCCTATCGGTTTACTGAGCTGCTTTTTGATTACGGTTTACTGAGCTGCAGGTGGGTGTAAGGTGAAGCAAGGTGAGCACAGGGGGTCAAGAGGTACCTGTTGTACATTTAAATGCACTGAATTAGGCAAACCATTTTAACGGCCTGTCAGTTATATGCATCCAAAACACTGAATATTTTTTTCCCCACTGTCGCCCTCGTTCAGTTGATTTAATTAAGCACAGTCCTTGCTGGAGGCCTTACCATGATAAACAAAATGAATGAATTTTATATCTTGCGTGCCTGTGTGTTTCTGCAATTTTAAAATACCCTGTAAAGGAGGCTATCAAGAGCACAGCATTATCTGCACTGAGGGACATGAAACGGAGCTTTTGGGAAAATGTCAGCTGTGCATTTCCGAAATGGTTATTGGCAAAATGTGCTCCCTTAAAATGGTGTTTAACCGAGGCAGATAAAACGGCATAAAATTAAAAGCAGCTCTCCCGGGGCAACCGCTTTTGTCGCTTTTTAGATTTAAATTGAATTCCACCTTCCAATGGTCCTTTCTGCCTGATTTATTTCCATTGGATTCCTTAAGGGGGGGAAAAAAGCTGATTTTAATTGTCATCAAAGCACATTAGATCAGATTACTTCCAATGAGCCTGTTGGGTTTAAAAACAAAATGGGGTTCTGTCTGCCTCTCCGCTGCCAGTTTCAGCTGTGGTATTGTTCCTCGAGTGATAAATGAAGGACTTTCTTAATAAATGACTGAGTCCGCTCCTGCAGGGCACTAGTGTCTTCTGTTTATAGTTCATGGAACAACCTATGTAAGATCTATATGAAGAAAGACAAATGCTAAATAAAGTTTTTTTTGGTGAGGGGGTTGGGGCTTGTATTTGTGACAATACTTAATATTGGCCTGGCTGTGCTTTTGGTGCAAATGTCACAATGAAGGTGGGTAGTTGTGATATTTTGTGTTTGCAGAACCCCCCCCCCCACTACACAAAGGTTCTTGTGTTCATTCATGGACTCCTATTCGAAGACCTACATATACAAAATGGCTATCCTTGTACCATTACATGTTCATTATTTTTTGGCACGTGTGTCCGCTATAGCCAAGAGCAAGTTTTCAGTTTTAATAATGTATGTTACACCGCTGTAATGCAAAGAAAGAAAGTCTGAGACACCGATGTTGTCTCTTATACTTTAAGGAGAAATTCAGTCAGAAGGCACAACAGGCCATTAGCAAGGATTTGTTTGCATATCCTGACCCTTGCACTGATCTGATTGGACAACTGTGTCACTTCACCTAAGTTCACACTTTGGAGCATCTTTAATTATAGCTGCCAGGATGCTGGTGATGTCCCTGTGGTTAGAGGTTCATACAAATATGTAAAAATACACTTGAAGTTGTGTGTGTGTTTTTTTTTTTTTTTTTTCCTTCCTGCACCTGGTCTATCACCACTTAGGTTAGCTTGAGGGGGAAGTTGTTTCTTCTTCTTCATCAAAGTGAAGGTAATCTCTTTCGGCTCATTTCACATGCAGAACATATAATTGTATGCCCTTACTCTCACCATTATAAAGTGCAAAAATATTTCTGAAACTGAATGCAAGTAAGTGAGGAGAGACTAAGCGAGGTCAACCCTGACAAATGTTAAATGACCCTTGATAATGAGGGCCGGTTTAAAAGCCTTTCTGAACTTAAAATACATACATTTGTAAAAGCCGCTTTAGTATTTCATGATGTGCTTTGGTTCAGAATGAATACCCGTCTGCGTCAGGGTTGTGACCCACGAAGACGCGGCAGCACAGTTCATTGTTGAATGGAGAAAATCTAATAAAGCATTCGAAGAGACCTCCATTAGTTGATGAGCCAAAGTGATTTGATCGATACGCTTTCAGAAAAATGTTTTTCCGACAGCATTGCCCAGTTCTTCACAAACCGTATATGTGTCTGTGTCCTGTTTTATTTCGTTTTCTCTGACTCTATAGGACAAACGGTTTCAAAAACACCAATGCCTGATTGTTGTCATCGGTGCATATTTCTATAGACACTCAGAAGCACATTTCAAAGCAACATTTATTTAGGATTTGGCATATGAGCTGAGAACTCGTCAGTTGGGAAACTCTGAACTACAGTTGCAGCACTACGTTCAGTAGGGTCCTGCACTAACCTGACTCAGTGAGGATGCTCTGAAATAGACTTCGCTAAGGGCTTTAATTGGTTCTTAACAGCTCCCTGCATGGCGCTGTTGTCTGCAAAATTATTATTAATCTCTGGTTAGAGTGGGATGCCAAGCTGTGGAAACGACCATTCAAGATTTCTGTGTTTAATGTGGGCTATAAAAATGGAAAGCCAGCCTGCAAGTACAAATAAGAGATCCAATTTTGCTTGACAGCCCTGTCTCAACAAAGTGAAATGAGTCTGCCGTTCCTTTCCTCCAAAGGGAATTATGGGATATCCTTTGGATACTTGCATGATTGTACATTGAGCTCCAGAGATGCACTGCCGATCAAGCTTTGTACTGCCGGTTATGGACTCTTAAATTTACACCTGGAAGTTTTTATGTAACTCTTTGCAAACATCCCTGTCGTTGCAAAGCATGAGAGAGAATTTGTTGTACTGTTTCTGGTTGCTATTCAGAGTAGCTCCAGGCACACCTGTGGCTGATCGTGAAGGCCAGTCTGCCTGCTGCATTAATTCAGCCTGAGTCCAGATTACAAAGTCAGTCCTGTGAAAAATGTATAGCTGGTCCTGACTATACAAGCTGATTGAAACTGCCTGTTCAATATTATCTCACCACATACTGAGTTTATTATAGTCTGAAACTTAGCAGGCAGTATTTGCCAGAAAATGCTTTGGGTTACATCTGACTGAAAGGTTTTGTTTTGTGCTCTCTGCTAATTGTGATCAATAATCATAATTGTAATGGTGGTGCAATTTCTTTTCAAGAACAATGGCTGCCTGTCCGTCATCTCTTGCCTTTCAAAAGCTGGCAAGTGATGGCACAGTGGAAAGAAGGAGGAAGTATGGTGACCTCAGTCAAAATATGAAAATGTACTAAAAAAATTAAAAATGGGAAAAGCCTAAGGTTTTTGATTGGCGCAGCAGAAGTGAATGTTATGGAGAACTCTTAACATTTCTAAGTGATCTTAATGCAGTCACGGTGACAAACGGGATCTAACATAATTTAAATACAAAATGAAGGATTGGCAGATTGCGCTCACACCATCCCTTTCTGTCAGTACTCCGACGAAGCACAGCTGACTTGTTCCCAC
Organism: Amia ocellicauda; assembly: GCF_036373705.1. Taxonomy (NCBI): domain Eukaryota; kingdom Metazoa; phylum Chordata; class Actinopteri; order Amiiformes; family Amiidae; genus Amia; species Amia ocellicauda. The sequence continues at coordinate 41,070,663 of NC_089853.1, forward strand.
CCTCTATTAATGGATGCTATAAAGAAACTTATTTCATATAAGTTTCTTAAGAAATTAAGTGCTTTCACCAGTCCCCTATTGAGCAACAGAACTCAGAGTGTTGTGGACACCCAGGACATACTATGAAATGCTTGAGAGGATTCAGAGAGGAATCTGTTCCTTTTTTCATGTTTTCCAGACGATGGCTTACAATGGGCTTGGCCAACTTTGGTCAGGCTGCGACGTTCGGGGGAAAAACAAAGGTTTTCTTCTTTCAGGTAGCCTTTTTCAAAAAAAACAAACGGTTTTCATACAAGGGCTTGTTCTTTGTTTATCCACACACAAAAACAACAACAACCTGAAAGTCAAAAACAAATTAAAGCTAATACGGGTTTTGACTTAACTGGCCTCTTTTCCCAGCAAACATAAGTAGGTCACTTTACACCAGTACAGCCTTATTAAATCAGGCAAAACAAAACGAGCCCAAAACCACAAACCACAAACCAAGAATACACTCTGTTCCCTCAGAGCCCTATTTCTCACCTTTTGTCTTCGCTTTTAAACTCCAGAGACTGTCTTCTACAAAGCAGCCAACTCCCTTTTAAACTAATCAACTGCCCATTATGTCCCAGTGGCCTTAATTGATTAAATGTCCACACCTCAACAAGGCAGTGATAGGTTTTTAGCCCATCAACCCAGCTAATTAGCAAGGGCCTGGTGTTTTACTCAAAACCAATTAAGCTACTGGCAAGAGGACATTGCAGCCTGATTCCAGGTTTTCCAGGCCCTTCTCCCTGGAGCCCCTTGAAGACTCACAGGCCCATTCTGTGAGTTTCCCCAAGGGCTGCCCGTGACAGTCTGTGAGCTGGCTACACAATTTACCACGTAATTTGTCATGTTGCACTTGTCAATGGTGATCCTTGAGATCTACTAGGTGATCTGACCTGTGTTAATTCCAAATGATCTCCATGTTACTTAACTGAAAAACGCAACTGCTTAAGTAGTACAAATGTTAGAAATGTGGACTATTGGCATTGTGACCTTGCAGGAATTTATTGTGAAACCCATGACTTGGACTATATTTGACTTATTTCTCCCTCCTTTTAGAATGAATAGCTTCAATTTGCAGATTGTGCTCCATTAGTCTACTTTCCTGGGCTGTCATTTTTTTTTTTTTTTTTTTTTTTTCCTTTCAGCCCAGCTTAATTGTAACCCATTAAAACAGTTTTCTCCACCAAGAGAATGTATTTGCAGTACTTTAATGTCTTGTGATGTGCATGTATTCTGATGTGTTATTGGCTCCTTTAGCAAGTGTTAAAGATCACATGTAATCAGATGGATATGTGTACTGTTGGATGCCCTTTGGAAGATATCAAATGAACGCATTTTGGAATATGTTCTGCCAAACTGAACTTTAAGTGTGGTTCTGATGAAATTTAATGTCTGTAGGTGGGCTGATGTTAAAACTTGGGAAGACAATACAATCTTTTATAAGTGGGCTTCTCTGTCAATAAAATGCTCCCACCTTGAGGGACTGTAAGAGTGAAATATGCCTTTGGAAAAAGATCAGTGCTAGACCAGAGAAATATGACTTTGAGGTTTAAAACTGCTAATTGATTATGGAAAAGAAGCATTGCTAATTATAGCAATTTTGGTTTGATTTGGTGTTCCACAGAACCGGGTATTGCACATAAAAAGGAAAGCTGGTGGGAGGTGGTTGTGTTCGGAAGGTATATATGCCTGTAAATGAAGAATGAAATGGCTCAATCATGTGCATTTTTCTGAGCCTTTTCTGTGTTTTGAAACCGTAGATGTTTTGTGTAAATTGCTTAATGGTGCATTATGTTTTAACAGATTTTCAGTTGCACCTGTTTTATTGTGATTGTTCTGCAGAAGGAGACCAATCCAGACATGTAAGCATTCTGAATACGGCTGTATCAGATGCACTGTGTACTGTGAAGAAACTGCAAAACTGCTCTTTTACCTTGTCGCCTAAAAAGAGTGAAGATCCATTGAGATGCCCCTTAGAATGAGCTCATGATGTACAGAACATGTGCTTGCCAGTAATGCAGGGGCCTTTGATGTTTCTGCTTTGAAAAAAGTCTCAAAATTCCACCCCCATTATTTCAGCCCATTATCCTGCCTTTGTCTTCAAAACCCCTTTTCTGAAATGGAAATGAAAATCCCAGAGGCTCTTATTTCTTGAGATAGCAGAGTAGGGATAGATAGCTCTGTTTTGAGCCCCCCCCCCACACACACACACACTCACACACTCAAGTACTTAACTTGTCAGTCCCTTGCTTGTAATTTATGGCTGGCTAGCTAAATTGGGAGTTTTGTCTCAAGAATAATTTCCAATCATTAAACATTGTTTTTATAAGTTAGTACATTGATCATCCCATTATTATCCAATTTATATTGGCAGACTTGTTTGTGTAGGATCTATAATTAAATTTTAGATGGCTTTTTATTTAATACTCGGTTCCCTGGACAATATTTTTTCCATAGTTTTATTGTTGTTGGTTTTATTTATTATGATGATTATTTTATCTTGCTAATCTAAATGAGTTTAAAGGGGTTCCTCTAGAGTAACGCACTTAATCAAGATCCAGCATTACTGTGTTATGTTATGGTTTTGTTTTTTTCATTTGCTTTTTAATATGACCCTGGTGCATATTTGCTCAATGACGTTCACCGCCTGTTTTCCTCAGCCTATACCTAAGGGAGTTATTTACTGAGACAGTCTGAGAACACTTCAGAGATGGATTCCCTCTTAATCTACAGCGTGGGGGAAAACATGTCAGCAATCGATCGGAGCTGCTCCCTGTTCAAGCCTATTATCCGAGACCATGTTGAAGGAATCTTCAACCTGGTGTATTGAACTCTTATTCAATGCTCCTCTGAAGCATGACTGATTTGTTATCCATTAAGCATTGCCTCCTCTTTTTTTTTTGTATCAGTTTTCATTTCATGCAGATTTTACAAAAGTACAGAGAAAACATTGCTTGCATTTCACCACCATCAACTCAGTCCCATCAATTTGCCCTGGCTAAAGAGTTTTGCTTGATGAAATCATTCACTTTTAAAATTGTTACTGAAGAAATGTAAATGGGTTAAATAATTTAATTACCCAGCAATGTTTAGTCCAGGGACCTGCAATTACAATGAACACATTAGCATAGTATAATTGGATGCAACAATTACTGGGGGTGGAAAGATATGTTTGTGATTGGTCTAAAAGTTAAAATGAAACCATTTATTTGAATAATGTATTGGCTATAAATGAGTGACTGAACTATTGTTTTGTTTAATAAATTGGTCTGCAATTTTAGGCTAATTGCACTGTTTTTAAATTTTGATAGGGATCCAGATTATTTTATTTGTCCATTTTCATATGGTTTCATTGATTTTGAAGGTCTGCTTCACCTACCTTCACCTATGCAGATTAATTTGCTTGCGCTTAAAAGCGAGGGTCTGCCTACGTTTGCACTGCATAGCTCTGCTGCCTGTGCAAACTCCAAACATTCATCTTTATAGTAGTCAGTTCACGAGGGAGTAAGGTAGGAGGGAAAGAAACCTGGAGTAGGAAGATTTTTTTTATTTTGTTGATTTTGAAGTCCTGGTGATCGTCTGTCCTGGAACGTGACGAGCATCTCGAGGCTCGCAGGTCACAGCAGCATGGATCAATGGAGGCCCATCTAATGATTTCTGTAGAGGCATCTTGGTGAAAACGAAAGCTGTATTTGACTTTGGCTTTTTTATTGAATGTTTTTGTATGTGAAGCTACACTTCCACAGAATGACACCTTTTGTGAGATCCTGTCACAACTGGGTGAAATCTTTGTATTTTTTTTATTCTAAAGCTTGTGCACTAGGGAACATCCTGGGGACTCGAACCATTTAAGCAATATTAATATCCTCTAAACAAGCTAAATGCAATGGTCAGATAATTCCTGCCTTCATCTCTTACCCAAATTAAAACTATTATAAAGGATTTTTGCTCAAGGCAAGTTTCAATGTTTTGTTTTTACCTTAACATCCTTATCATTTCAAACCAATTACATAGACTAACATCTATTCAGAATCTGTTTTCTGACCTGTGATACTGCCAAAGGTGTCACATTTCACTATAAACAACTGTGGTACATCTGCCACTGATGGCACTGAAGGATAGCGGTCCTAATCAAAGTAATCTTGGTTATGGCTTTGTATGTTTAGGTTAGATTTTATATCAGCAGCAGGAATGGCACAAAACATTATTCCTATTAGCAATTATCTCTGCGGTGGTTATTTTATTTTGATTCTATCAATACACTTTGTGATGCTATTTAATTAACATGGAAGGGCTGTTGAAGTTCTGAGATTGTCTTTCCGAGTGAAGAGAAATGAGGGTATTCAAGCGTGTGTGTGTGTGTGTGTGTGTAATGTATATATGGGTATTACTTCGCCGTACTTTCATCAAGTCTTTGTGTTCATCTGGGATTTGGTGATATGAATCTCTTTAATAATGATCATAAATGGAACAGACTAATTGCATATCATTCTCTCGCCTAACGAGTAGGCCACTGGAGATTCAGTGATTTCTTGACATTCATATGCAGTTACTATGGTAAGCATTTAAGAGCGGATATTTGCAGGCTACAGTGGATGGGTGTCTTGTGAACTTTGACCACTTGTTCTGAACCACTGTGGTCCTTGTTCCTCTCAGTGGGTTCACATTGGAGAGCTGTCTGTAATCTGAGGTTGTAAGAAAACCCACTGAAACAAGAATAATAGTTATTCATGATCTGAGAAGTTGCAAGAGCAAAGTGCATTAGGATTCATGATACCAGCTCTGCCTCCATGAAGCTTACATTAGAGGTCAGAGGCCCACTGACCAGGCAAGACGACACTGTCCTTGAAAGGGAGGCATCAACGCATCGGGCTTATGGGATGATTTTTTTCATCCTAGACCACACTAGTATTTGACAAACTTTATTTCCAGGTATTGAACATTCAGTCAACTCGCTTTTTAAAATCTTTGAAAACTTTTTTAAAGGTGTAAAATGAAAATTGTCTTTTTCCTGTTGTCTATATGTGAAATGATGTGGCTTATTCAACATCGGTTAGCAAGCATTTCAAGTCTGGTGGCCCAGTGCATTAATGTCGCTGCACGAGCAGGATAGATGAAAGGGAAACTGCTGGTTTGTGTGCAGGTGAATCATATTGGTGATGTTTTGAAAACGCATGCCTTTTACAGATTTGTAATATTGTATGCAAACTCTGTATGTGTGCACAGCAAGCGTGTGGTAATGACCGTTTATTTGTTGTTACTAAACCTCAGATCAGCTTCAAGTCCAGGTCGTGTCAAAAGCTGGCATTTCTCTCTGCTCTCCTCGCACGTGGGCGGCAAGTGACACTCCCGTTATTAAAAGACCTCTGATAATCCAAACTGGAGCTGCTTTTAAATGTCAACCACGGTGTGAGATGGGAGAGGTTTAATTCTGTATGGGTAGAAGATTACATGTGCTTACCTCAGCTCATCCACCCGACTTCTGCTCTCCAATGTGTCAGTAACAATGGCTCCCTGGGATCACAGATGTTGTAATGAAATTGGATTTATTTAGTATTTACATTATCCTGACTGAAAATCAAGTAGAGAGTTTGATTTTAAGCAGGGTTCATTAATTAAGCTTATGGGTGAATAACTCTGAATGTGTGATTACACTTTCAAAACACTTTTTGTGATTCCTCAGCGTTGGCGGAACTGAGGGGACTGGCAGTTCACAAGTTCAGTTCGTTAGCAGCGACTGGTTAATTCTGTGATTTTCAGTGGCAGATGACCCAGTTCAGCTTCTTCCGTCAATTAGTGAAATTACCCTGAAAGGTCAATGGAGAATATCACATTGCAAGGAGTACTTATTTTGGTTCTACAAAAACATGGTGCCAAAAGCCTGTTCCTGACGCATGTGAAAGCATAGGCCTAACCCATACACTTTCTGTGAGGGATTTCTCAATTCCCACATTATGGATCTATTCTACTTCTAGATTATCCTCCTTGATAACATCATTAAATACACCCTCCTTTATTGAGGGACACTGAATGTCTCATTAGTCTGAATTGCCCCTAACTAAGATCTCCTTTTTCACCATTTTGTTTAACAAAAAAATTCCAATTCTAAACTAGTATCAGGAAAATGTAAAGAGAAATGAGAACATTGTGTATACAGTGCTGATATTACACTTTTTTTTATTGTAACATAAATTTGAAATTAATCACTACAACAGATTCCCAAAATAACACATTTAAAATTCTGGAAAGACCATATTCTGTACAGCATAATTTTTCAAATCACAGAGCGATAAATAAATTGCACCATATAGATATTATTTACACCTACATTCCCCTTTAAAAATCCAGCCAGGTTAAAATGGATGATAAAACGCATGTATAAATTAGCAACTCAAGAACCTGTGCTGTTAGTGAAGTAAAAGTATATTTATGTTCAACACTTGCAGTTTCACGATAAAGGAGTTTTGTTTGACAGTAGTGCTACACCACAATAGCAACATTTGGCAGTTTCAGAGCTCCTCAGAGACGGACGCTGGGCATTGATAAATGCTCTTCATGTTTAAGGTTTCTTTAGTGTCAAAGACAGATGTATAATTGTGCTAGAGAAGAGTATATTTTGCACGTTTTCTTTTTTTTTGGTTGAGAGAGAGAGAGAGAGGCTGCTGTAGCAGTTCTCCATTATGATTTTCCAGTGATTTAGGAAACCCAGGGGCGAATTATTAATTGTTTAGGGCATGCGGAAGCTTTTGCAGGACTGATAGCACAGTTCAAACGATTGTACAAAGATGCTGAACGTGATCTCTTTGACGGGGTGAAATGCAGCAAAACCTTTCATCTTTTGCACTTGAAGCAGGATCTCTTAATACTAGTCCATTGTGATTAATGGATTTTGTCCTTGTTTTTATTTTTTATTTTACCTTTCTGAGCTGATGCAGTTTGCCTCCTTGCTCACCTGGAGTGCTGTAGTCTCTGAGCTTCCTGCTACTAATGGGCACTGGAGATGTGTCCACAACACTTCTCTCACTTCTTCTCCCCAAAGTGTGAAGAGTGTGACATTCCCCTATTATTAGATCGTCCTTCTCTTTCCTTCAGAAGGTTTTTCGGGGTTATTGAAGTGCATGAGCCTTGCTGCCTGGCCCGCCTGCCTGTTTCATAAGAACCTTGTTTTCATCTGGAAAGAGAGACTTGGTCATGGCTGTTTACCCAAATGTTTTATTCATGCTTGATTCGCTTAATCTGAACTGTTCTGGTTCTTTAACGAAGCAGACTGTGTACATAATTGTTTTTTTTTTTTTTAATTCTGCATTTTAGCACAGTTGAAGACTGTACTGCTCTTTTTCCCTATCCATTTGAAGTAGGACACCTGCACTGGATTTGTTTGCTGTAGTAAACAATTGTTCCTGCCATGCTTACATCTATGATTCAACCAAAGTATGATAAATTAATCTAAAGTCATTACATTGTTGTAGTTGTTTTTCCTGCTACTTATTTATTTTTGCTTTACGTTACAAAAATTTGGAACAAATACCACATTGTGCCAGGAGCTGTCCAAAGGTTTGTGTTTTTTGTATGAAATGTGCATGATGCTTCAATACCTAAGCTGAAAGACCTGTACAAAAATGCCTTCCTTACAAAAACACAGCTAAGTAGAAGTCTAGATTGGAAATACTGATACAATGATCTGAAATAACACAACATACACTATAAATGTACTTTACAAAATCAACACCTGCAAAAAAGGAATTAATTACACTACTGTGGAAAAAGTAAAATTTTTCCATAACATTACTGTACATCTCTGTAGTCATTACTTTTTTTTTTTTTTTTTGTGTGAATTTAATTGATCCTTACAGTTACATCTGAATTGTTCATATACTGCAGCGGAGCCTGCCTTGTAGGATGACAGATACAGGAAGGGCTACCTGTGATCCATGCTCACCCAGTGAACCACAGCACCGGTTCAGAGCGCATCAAGATTCGTACTTCAGTTAAAGCAGAAGCATACATACAACAAAAACATCCTGGTTGTCAGCAGAGTTTCTCTTTACAGTCTTCCATTAAAGGAAGTGAGGCGCTCCAGATCTGTGCTCTTTCAACATCCAAGCAGGCTCCAGCTGTCATGTCTCATAAATTAAAAAAATGAACTCATTTTATGATATTTACACTGTGACAATCCTCCCTGTTACTGGTGGCCATGCGCCCTCTCCGTTCGTCTGTCTGGGAGCCAGTGCAGCAGGTGCCCTGATGGTCCGTGTCCTGGAGATGTATAGGGAATGTTGACGTGCAAGGATGGCAGGCTGACTGTGTGGAGGCTGCCCAGACCAGAGCGGTCCGTGGCAAGCGCTAGTATGTGGTTTCCCTGATCATATTGGTGGAGAAGGTGTGGTTGCTGGAGATGCTGTTTGAGTGCCTGGCGAGGACCGGCCGCTGCCTCTTGCTCCGGCAGGGCAGGCAGAAGTAGCCGAGCGTGGACAGAAAGATCTGCCGGTAGTTGGACGACACCAGGTTGTAGAGGATTGGGTTGACGGTGGAGCTGACGTAGAAGAGGACGTTGGTCACCAGATAGAAATAGTGGTAGAAGTCGTACAGGAAACTGGAAGTAAGAATAAGGGTCACTTTTCTAAAAATAATAATCTCGGCACAGTAATACACAAACTACATTTCTACTGTTTTTCAAACTTTATTTAAGTGGATCTCGTGCAAAATAACTATTATGGGTGGTCCAAGGGGATGCTTATTATGCGGCAAGAGCTTGCAAAGCCCCCCAAAAACTGTTTAATCGCTATAAATGTGAAACTCGGTCCTTTACAATTTAGAACCTTTGTAGAAGTCAGAACGTATGCTAAAATCTAATACTTCCCATAGCCGTGAAACCTTGGTTTACTTTCAGAGTGAATGTGATTTAAAGGGCAAGAGCATGGCTTGTGTTCTCTATCCAGCTGCCTTCTCATACTGGGAGGAGTAGATCTGCTTGTCATTTAGATTTTTGCTTTGGCCGCTGTGAGAGTAATAGGATTTCACCCCGACTTACTATGCTAGTCTGAACCGTTTTGGAGATTGATCTTCTCGCATACTAGAAGCGGGCCATTAACTGGGAACATGAGGGGTTAATTGTTGGAAAGAAATTGCATATTTTCTTTCTTATCAATTTCTACCTTGTCAATGCACAAAAGAAGCAAATGCAATAAACAGCTCGATGCATTCTATTGTTGTACAAACACTCGAAACGTGTTGATTTCTCTTTTCAGTGTCTCACTTTGGCAGGTGGCTCTTTTATGTGCTGTGCCATTCTAAGAAGTTGTTATAGCACACTTTTGATGTATAATAATTCCCATATTTTTCATTACTCTTGTTCCTCGCTCGCATCAAAGGCTGATGTCTTGAAGGGTGCCTTTTAGATTGACGTTTTGGAAGAAACCTTTGAATTGGAATTACCCTTCATTTGTCAGGAGGCCATCAGGACAGTTTAAAAGGACCATTTCTGTAACTCTGTGAGAGATCATTATGGAAAGCCACCTGCTGCTTCTCTGCTATTGGATTTTCTTCCACGTCTTGCTGTGTGTAATCAGGGTATGGCAATCTGAACTCTGCAGCCTATTCAATTAGGGGATGCCAAACCTTCTGAGTTGCTGTCTGTCACTTCCTTGTCAGACTATGTGTTATAGAAAAGTGCCCCCTTCCAGCTCTACAGAGGATTTGTATTTTTTTTTTTTTCCTTTCTAATCCTGTTGACATCCTGATCTACAGTCAATTGTGTAACCAGGCAGAGAATGCAATTTACCTCACTGTGTGGACAGATTGCAGCACCGTATTACTGTATGACACCCATGTGGTGATACTGCTGGCAGGCCATATGGTCCTGGACAGCTTGAGCAAAGTGAAGCACCTAATAAGACGCATGATCTGTTTGCTTTAGTTCATAATATTTGGCTTTACAGCTTAGTCCATGGTGACTAGTATTCAAGAAGGAAACTGTAAAGAGTGACATAATGCAAAGGTTGCATATGGTAGAGGTATAAGATGCAGCCAATCTAACGAACACGGCACAGGAATATACTACTCGACAACGGTGAGCCCTTGGGTCTAGATTGTTTTGGATATTGCTTTATGATAGGCTCTTCTGCAGTGGGCAGTAAGAGGTGGCACTCCTATCGGTGATGTGTAGTTCAGACACTAGAGTGACTGACCGCCCCAGCGTACTTGTGTTTTAAAGGTGAAGAACTGGTATAATGTTTTATATTAACTGTATAAATGTTTTATATTAATAACAGCATATATACAGACCTAGCAAATTGGATTCATCAAGCTAGCGAAAAGCCAACAAGGCAGTTGTTAACGGTACATCCTCGAAGCTTCTCTCCACTTTCACTTCTGTTTTTCTATGGTAAAAGAACAGCCCACAGGTTTCTGCCAGTTTGCTTAGTATCCGTTTGTGGATTTCCTGTTCTCTCAAAGCTGAAGATGTTTCTTCATTGTCCATCGTTAAAGAAACCCGTGAGACCAGCAGTTTGTGTGCTGTAACAGGAAGACACCTGCTCCCAGGATGACCCCCCAAACCCTCCTGAAGAACAGCCTACAAACTTTGCAGAGCTTACACCTTTTGAAGCTTTTGATTGGATAAACAGTCACAGTACCCTGTATCATTTTTCCTTTAAAACTGCACTCATTTCTGTTAATGTTATTGGCCGATACCGATGTTTTGATATTTCTGTAACTTTCTACCCTGTCATAAATTAAATTAAAAATGTTGCTTCTGATGAGGCTTCTAATTTCAGCCCATTTTAATTATACAAGTTATTTTTCCATACATTTGAATCAAAAAATACTTATACCCCATTCAGACATAGGATAAAAGGCCACCAATTTGACATGGTGTATTCTTTTAGAAATTAAAGGTACGCAAAGGGAAACCCGTTTCCAAACCGATACATTTCTTTCCTGCAACGGAGGTAGTCTGTTTTACCTTGGATTGGTATGAATGGGGTACAAGCGTTGGTGGCATTTTGTAATGAATACTGTGGTAAAAGTTTCAATAACACATTATCAGTGATTTTCTTTTTAGTGTATTTAATAACGTACAATATAGGCTAATGCAGTAGGCTAATTAAATATGCACATCTTATTCAAATTCTTCTTAAGATTATTATTCACTACTATAGTAGCAGGCTTCATGCATTATGCATATGTTATCTGAAATGAGCGGGGAAGGAACATTGTGTGTGTATATTATATATATATATATAATATATATTGCATACATGCATGCATGCATGCATACATACATACATACATACATACATACATACATACATACATACATACATACACCGATCAGCCATAACATTATGACCACCTGCCTAATATTGTGTAGGTCCCCCTTTTGCTGCCAAAACAGCCCTGACCCGTCGAGGCATGGACTCCACTAGACCTCTGAAGGTGTGCTGTGGTATCTGGCACCAAGATGTTGGCAGCAGATCCTTCAAGTCCTGTAAGTTGCCAGGTGGGGCCTCCATGGATCGGATATGTTTGTCCAGCACATCCCACAGATGCTCTATTGGGTTGAGATCTGGTGACTGTGGGGGCCAGTTTAGTACAGTGAACTCATTGTCATGGTCAAGAAACCAATTTGAAATGATTCGACCTTTGTGACATGGTGCATTATCCTGCTGGAAGTAGCCATCAGAGGATGGGTACATGGTGGTCATAAAGGGATGGACATGGTCAGAAACAATGCTCAGGTAGGCCGTGGCATTTAAACGATGCCCAATTGGCACTAAGGGGCCTAAAGTGTGCCAAGAAAACATCCCCCACACCATTACACCACCACCACCAGCCTGCACAGTGGTAACAAGGCATGATGGATCCATGTTCTCATTCTGTTTACGCCAAATTCTGACTCTACCATCTGAATGTCTCAACAGAAATCGAGACTCATCAGACCAGGCAACATTTTTCCAGTCTTCAACTGTCCAGTTTTGGTGAGCTTGTGCAAATTGTAGCCTCTTTTTCCTATTTGTAGTGGAGATGAGTGGTACCCGGTGGGGTCTTCTGCTGTTGTAGCCCATCCGCCTCAAGGTTGTACGTGTTGTGGCTTCACAAATGCTTTGCTGCATACCTCGGTTGTAACGAGTGGTTATTTCAGTCAAAGTTGCTCTTCTATCAGCTTGAATCAGTCGGCCCATTCTCCTCTGACCTCTAGCATCAACAAGGCATTTTCGCCCACAGGACTGCCGCATACTGGATGTTTTTCCCTTTTCACACCATTCTTTGTAAACCCTAGAAATGGTTGTGCGTGAAAATCCCAGTAACTGAGCAGATTGTGAAATACTCAGACCGGCCCGTCTGGCACCAACAACCATGCCACGCTCAAAATTGCTTAAATCACCTTTAACTCTAGTTTTTTGTCTGCTGTGTATACCATTTTAGGTTGGGCGCTTATTTATTCAGTCTTTGCCGGGGTGATGGAACAAATTTGTAGTCTGCATGGACAATTTAGAAGTTGCCATCAAATCATCATCAGTCTAGCTCCCTTAAATCAAGTTACACATTTTGCACATTAATTACTTAAACCAGTGGGCTTCTCCTTTTTCAATCTTGTGCTTTGCATGTTGTGCTTTCGCTCAAACATAATTTTTCCCCAAAGAAACAACGTGGCGGAAAGCTGTAGCTAATCTGCCGATATTGATTCCCAATTTCTAAAGTTGGCATCTTAATTAATCTTTGCTGCTTGTAATCCCCATTAGTCTGACACACACATGCTACCCTGAGGAGCAGGTTTAGGAGTGCTGCCTAATGCATTGGGTTATGCTGTGGGCCGGCTACTTACTTAGTCCACTGTGTCACATAGCAGTACATGAGGCGTCTGATGTGGTATGGCAGCCAGCAGACCACGAATGCAATTACAACGGCTCCTGCAAAGTCCACCAAAAAAAGAAAGGGAAGAATATCAACACACAGAATACTGTAGTTAACCCTGCATCCTTCTTTGAAGTGCGTGTGGTGTAGAGAAAAGTCAAATGTGTGGCTATACATCTGAGAAACTTGAAAAGGTGCCATAAAGATTTGCGACTTTCCGGTGAATGGAAAACTGTAACGGTTGGATTGTATTTAATTATCCATCAGAGCCACAATGTGCGCCTTCAGTTTTAGTTTCTTTTTATGTACACATGTACTTGTCTAGCTTATTGATTCTCTGTTGTTGCTGCCGCTGCCCCGCAATGGAAAGCGTGGCTTGTCCAGCATGCACAACCGTGTTGCCCCGTCATTGTCGTCTCGACATCCGGAGTGACCTTTAGCTTTAATGATTTAAGTACAGAAAATGGGTAGACTATGATTTACAGCCCAGTTGTTACCAATTGCACGGACTGAATAAGAAAACCATTAAAATGGGATAATAATTAAACAATATTGACTAAATTGATTATAATTTTATACCATGTAGTTTGTATAGCCCCCGTCATAAAGTGAAGCGAGGTTTCTGTTTCGCACATGTCTATGTAAGGCTGTTGATCTTGAATACATAAGTATAATAAAGGAACAATAATTAATTGTTTTTTAATGGGGAAAACTGGGCTCCTCCCTGCTAAATGACAGAGTACTGCATCTGAGAACCTTAAAATGATGTGAGCTATGCTTAATCTCAACTCACTGCCCTTGTATCTTGTGTGCGGATTCATTTCTGCAGCTCCATTAGGAATGCTGAAAGGAAGAATGCATGGAACAGAATAGACGTATTTAGAATGATAGAATCTAACTGCTGAGGGCACTGAATTCATTTCAAGGTTGTTGAAACCCAAACTGCTTGCAAACAAATGCTCCAGTCACACTACACTGTAACCAATTACCGTAGTGTGGTTGCTAGTGTGTGACCCTTTAGGGAAATGAATTAGTTTGTACATGTGTTGACTGCCCTGTTTAACACAACTAATGAAACATAATTGGCAATTACATATTGCTTTTTTTTATTTTTTATTTTAACAGCAGATGAAGATAATTAGACAATGCTTTTGGAACCTTGTGCTGCGAACTTGATTGCTTGTGATCTGGGTTTAGTGAAATTGCAGGTTCCATGTTCTCTAGAATTGAATTCCCTGCAGTGGGTGTAAGGTTATTTACGCCAAAGACACTCTCACACACTTCTCAATAGACTCGTGGGGGAAGCAGTGCATTCGGTATAATGAAAACTAAAGCTGCATTTCTTCTCCAGCTGGGCTGCAACTGGGAAGAATACAATCAAACTCTGTTGGAAGTGATAGATTATTTCCCCCTCCATTTTATTAAGTGGCAGAGCCAGCTACTGTGGCACGTATCTGTCATTTTCCAGAAATACGGGTGATGGTTCATCTTGATGTGAAATCTAGCCTGATTTTATTGGATTTAACAGAACAACATTTTTCCATTTTGCACACAGTAGTTTACCTGGCAGCCATTTCAACGTGTATACACAGGAGGTAAGATAGCATTTGAATTGCCTGGGGAGATGGTTAAACCATGGATCCAGGACTTCTTTCAAGCAGATGGCCTGTCTAAGAGGCTTTTGGATGGCGGAAACCAGGGGTGCCAAATCTCTACTGCTGAAAGCTTGGTCTGGCAGGTTTTAGGTATTTAATCCATCACTCGCTAAAGACCTGGAAAAAGAAGCTGAGTCATTGGTTAAGTGAATGTTAGTTATAATGTATAGCCAAGAACCCCACCGTGTTGTATCACCCTAAGCGGTGGAATTGAACACGACCTTTGAACAGTCCTCGGTCATCTGGTTATGTCTTTACTGACAGGTAACCCTTTGACTGACACTTTCTTTACCAAATCCTGCATCCTGCTTACAATGTGTTAAATAATATGCTTTCCTTGTATCTAACATGCCTGAGTTTTGAAAGACTTATTTGACCTAAACAGAGTTTTTCCTGTTGTTATCCCTTCACCCTGTAGTACCATACCTATTCTGTAAATGCACTGCAGAGGTAAAAGTTTAAATACAAAAATGAAATTCATATAATAGTTTTCATGGTCTCAAACATCCACATCCTGAGAGGGCTTAAATCTAGTCTCCAACTCCCTCAAATGATTTCATATAGCAACCAGTGTCTTCTGTCATAAAATGTCACTTGGGTCTAAGCTTTCAAAGCTCGCTGCACTGTTGGCCAAGATTAATCCCTTTCTCCATTTTCCATTTAGTGGGATTTCAGGTTCCACAGTATATTACAGTAATAGTTTTTGTGCAGCTGGTCCTGCCTCAGTTTGAGCTCTCCTCCGGGATGACTCAAATTTGAATTTACATCTCAATCTCCAGAAGGCGAAAGCAGTACCTGAGATATTTATAACTGTGGCCGGACTTCCAGGAGTGTGCCACACTGAGAATGGTTTGGGTAACTGTTGGCCTCCAGGAGGTGACGCCACCACACGGCTCATGGAAGGATGTTATTTGCCCAGCTGGACCCACCTGTCCACCCGATTGCTTCAATCACTACTCAAGTCAGATCAGATGAAAAACAAAGCAGGTGGGCACTGAGGTCTGTCACCATTAATAACAGGTCTGCTGCCCGGTCCCAGACATGCAGAATGAAGAGTGATTGTTTCGCACAATGTGCCATAATGAAAGCACATCTCTGACAAATTCAAACGGATGTCAGAGTTGAAATTGTCATGAAGCAGAAGCATCTTTGCCCTGTCAGGACATGATTTTGTTATGCTCCCTTGATTAAACGTACTGTTCCAGGAGAAATGCAGAGGAGGGGGCTGTGTTTCAATGTGTGTATAACAAAATCGGTGTAATGGTTAACGATTTGCACATTTTAAATATTTTAAACCTCTGGTTTGGACCCTTGAGGAGGAGATTGTAGGGACTGCAGATCGAAATTGTGTTCATGATTTCAGTCAAGTGCCCAAGTGTCTTTTCCTTTTACTCTCAATCCCTCTCAAGTCTTAATCCTCCTCTACGTGCGACAATGAAGAATTCCTATACTTGCCTGTTTGCTGTGCAAATGCTTCTGGACAAACTTGAGGAGTTTATTAAATACTACTTTCTAGGAGTGGAAAGAAAACCTGTTACAAATTTGTAAAGCTGTACCAACTTCTATAAAGTTGGTAAATGAATGTGAACAGACAGGACATTGATGGATTCTTTTGACCATCCTTTTAATACAAGTGTGACCATCTTTATCACAAAGCAGAGTTTCTTTTGAGGACATTGTTCAAAAATATGACTTAAGGAACATTAGGTTTTCTCATTCTCCATCTTCTCTTACAAGGGAAACATTATTGCTCTCTTCGGAGGACATCGGACAGCTTCTCTGCAGAGGAAAGAGGTTAGCAAACCACTCTCTGTAAAAGTCAATAGTCTGTGCCAAATGGACCACAAAGAAGTGTTTATAGGATTGCGTAGTAGTCACTTCTTGTTTGTCCTCTGAGACATCTTGAAAGTGAGATGATGCACTAACAGCAGGAGTGTTTTGTCAGCCCCCCCTCCCATCACCCTTCAGCCAGAATACACACTTTCTAATGTCTCTATAGAGAGCATTTCACCAAGTGTTTTGTTTTGCTTGTGGTTATCAGTTGAAAACCATTGTCAGTTCATCACTTTTCTCTTAACCCTCTCGTGTGCGGTGTCTTACTTGGAGGAAT
Organism: Amia ocellicauda; assembly: GCF_036373705.1. Lineage (NCBI taxonomy): Eukaryota > Metazoa > Chordata > Actinopteri > Amiiformes > Amiidae > Amia > Amia ocellicauda. The sequence goes on from NC_089853.1 coordinate 41,087,313, forward strand.
ACTTATCCGAGGACTCCACACAAAAGAAGACCATAGGGAGCCTGTGAAACAGCTTTTCGGTTTTTCGGGGGCATTACTGCATGTGCTAAAATAAATCCATAAACTCTGTGTTGGTGATCTCCAGAGGGTGGTCTCAGGGCTTTGTGCTGTAGGTCTTCAGAGTTTTGTAATGAGCTGTGAGATTAAGAGTCTGAGATTTCTTCAGTCTGTGTTCAAGTTCAGCTTTACTTGGTCTATTACATTTAATGAATCTGTTGTGCCTGCAAGAATTCGAGGTCAACGGTTAATGATCTTTTACTGTCATTTCTCCATTAGTTTTTTGGACATGGAGCAATGTCTGAGATAATGTAACCTGAGATGATTTGGCAAAAATGTGCATACAATGAAGGCAACATACAGTCCGGTGCGTAACAAGTATGATGGAATAGATTGTTTTGAATGCTTTAATGGTAAGATGTGGGGATTTTTGAGGAAACTCTGACCCTTGCCATTCTCCAGCAGCTGTGCTGTGTGTTAAAGCCCAATACATCCACGGAGGCTGTGAGGCAGATAGTTTCAATGGTTTATAAAGAGTCTTGCCGACTTTTCCCCCGGGCACAACCAGTTGAGTTCTTTCAGTATTTGCAGCAGTTACACACGTGCAGGACTCTGACAAGATCGAACTACGGATCAGTGTGAACAGGATAATCCTTTATAATGCTTCTCCTATGAACTGTTATAAAATGCTTAAACCCTGGGGGTTGCCACTGCGTTTCTCGGTTAACTGTGTTCTCCTTCACTGCCAATAACTTCAAAGGTGAGCAGGGTTAGAGGATTGTATTTTTTTCTGGATTCATTTGGAGAGCCTTCTGGGTGTTAAGTTGGATCTCCTCTTTACAATTTTTGAAATAAGTGAGTAAAATGCTTTACACTTTCCAACTGTTACCATTGTCTTGAATTAATGACAAAATTCTTTAGTTACTGTGCAGAATGCTGGAATTTGTCTCGGCTAAGGGGCATATGTATCTGCAAAAGTGCAGACTTGAATGAAATGAATCATAATCCTAAAATTACTTTTGAAGTAGGCCATGCTTTGCTTGGTGCTAGTCCTTGTCAAAAGTCTTTGTATTCAGTGGCAGGTTGACACTGGTGTGCAAGATGTTCTGATCATACAAACTAAAAGGTCACGATTTAAGACAGTGTAGCCGAATCCATAACCATTTGTGTCAGTAGGCAAATGGCTTCTTCACTTGACTTTAAAGACTTGGGAAACTGTGTCCACTTAGACCAGCCTGTTTGTCAAATGGCAGCCATGGATAGTCTTTCTAAATTAAAGGTCTGAGGTTCACTTCCATTAATGTGCATTAACCACAGGAGCAGTAGAACAAATCACTGCTATTGTTCAATATTTATTAATAAAGATTACAAACAAAAACACACTTAAAAGGGCAGTAGGGAGGAGAATGCTTCTAACCATATGCCTCATGTCCCTTTGCTACATGTAATTGCAAACGTTTTACCAATTAGTCCGTTCAGCTCTCAGATACTGGTGCCTGGGGTGGTCTTTGCTCAATGGACTGGAAAAATAAACCGGAACTTGCCCATACTATTTGGTCTGAGCAGTTCGCTTTGCAGCGAGTGTGTAGAGATGCATGGGTGCCAAAACAGATTGCCCATAGCACGGATAGGCCCCAGAGGACTCTTTGCTGAACACTGCATCTTTAGAGTCGCACAATGCTTTTTGCAAAGACACATCACTTAAAGTTTTACAGTGCATGTCTTAAATCCACAGGCCAGTCTGAAGCGGTCTTCTCCTGAGCATGGAGGGTGGAATGGCATCCAAGCTCACGTTCATTTTTGATAAATCACACCGAACAAGCTGTGTGACCCGCAAAGAGTATGCATCTTCGTGGCATTCTCCCTAGCACATAGTTCGGAGTCTGATCGGATGCATGCATCAATATTCCAATGTGAAAAGTCATGTCTTCCGATTTTAATACTTTTTCTCCAGTTTTGTTTTTACTAATCTATGTAAACTGTTAGATTAAATTAACTAGCCATCTTGTCATGGGTAGAAAGTAAATACTGCTAAGGATAAACCCTTCTGCATTTGCCTGAATGGAAGCACCCATGCAGGCAATCGTCTCTCATTGTGAAATGACGAATGACAGGAATAATATTGCGAATCATAATAGACTGCTGTGTTCCAACTCAAGAAATTTAAAGGGAGCATTTGAATTTTTTATTCCTGTTGCTTAATAGATCATTTATTTTGAGCTCTCAGATTGTCCAATTTAGCTTAACGTTAAATAACTACTTTGTGCTTGCTGGTGATCAATAACCGGCCAGAGACGTTACTGGCAATGTAGCTTCCTGAAGAATGTGAAGATTGGGGGTCATAAATGAGCACCTGACATGCTGTTCCCCTTAGGCAGGCTCTGGAACAAACCTGGAGTCTAAACTCAGAAAACCTTCCTCACTCCCTGCTCCAGTTCACCAGTTCTAATGCAGAGAGCCCCTGCTTCCTTCACTACTGGCATGGATTGTGCATTTACCAGGAATCCCAGTTGAGCTTTCAAATCATGTTCATCTAAACGAGCATTCATTCATGCTAGTTCATAACACGCACTGGGTTCCACACTAGGCAAACATGAGCTTTACCCAGGAGCTCGAGTGGAGGTCAAACCAGATGAGCTGCACACAGTCTTCAGTCCTCGTTTGAAGGATATGCTTATATGGATATATGGATATATATGTTAATGTTTGGCCTTTGGGGTACTCTTGCTGTAGACTGAATTGAATTTCAGCTCTGGAACTGAATGCTGAAATATGCCACTGCCGGTTCATTTCTACACATGAATGAAAGCCCAGAAATCCATGAACTTGAAACAACAGTTTGTGTGCCAGTATAAGGTTTAACACTCAAGCCCAGTGGAGGGAAAATGTCCCATTCTCTTCAAGGCTGTGGCTCTGGTATATTCAAGGCTGAATTTATATACAGAATTATGGCACGTTTCCTTAGTCTGAACCAGACTAGGACAAGAAAACATTGTCCAGGTAACGGTGGAATCTTTCAGCACATGAAACCTTACTGTTCATAACATGCAGACTTTCCTCTAGCAGAGCAGTTGTAAGCGTGATGCTTCTTAAATTGACATTGCTTCAAGTTTACCAAACATAAACCCAGCCTTTAATGGCAGTGAAATCACCTTTAAATGACCTTGATTGCAGATTACATTAGGAATGCAAATCTGGATAAGTATTTTTATAGACTTGCTAGCAGTTTAACTGTCAGGCATGTCACTTTTTTTTCAATTTTCAATCTTTCCTCCTTTTAAATTAGTGCTCAACATTTGCAGAAATGTGCAGGTTGCAGAGGGTCAAGAAAGTGTATGCTTCCTTTTTTGGACCACTGTTTGGAAAAGAGATGGTCACATGATCAAGCTCATCATGTTCAAAGGAAGTAGTCCTTTGGTATGACTTGGTCATTATATTTGAGGTTTTCCAATACTTGAGTTAAATTGAGTTAACCGGTTGGTTACTTACGTAAGACCTTGACTCCATGTCGGAGAGACTGTACGCGACTGGGCTCCACAGACACGCTCAGCATCGTGGGGTTTCCTCCAATGATGCAGACCCTGCTGTCTTGGGCTGCCTGCTTAAACATCTGGATGAGCTGATTCGCAATGATGGTGTTGAGCACCGAAATCACAACCATGGGGAAAATGAAGGACAGGAACGCATTAACCTGGATAAAGAGAAATACAATTTTAATTACTCATAATGTTTTCTCCATTTTGTGTTCAAAAGTGAAACTGATGCATGCATACAGAGTTATGACGTTATTTCTTCTATAGATATACACTACCGGTCAAAAGTTTTAAAACACCTCAGTTTTTCATTAATTTACCTTGACTGACTGTACACAACCTCAGTGTACGAGGTCACCCTCATCACCTGTCACGTACAGACTCAAATCTGTCTCTCTGGCTTTTCACGTGGGTTGTGTTCAGCAATTCAGTAAGCCTTGTGCATTCTCACACGCTCTTACAAACCCAGACCTCTGCCACGATTCAGCTGTTGCTTCCTGCAGATGTATTGCAACAGGCTTTTGGTGACTCCTTTCCCAATAGAGCCTGATGGGGAGACAGTGTCATGTCACCTATAATTTCCTGAACATTTCCTGTTGGGAGTTCAGTGTGTGGAGGCCCTACTGCCACAACAAACTGTTTATAAGTATTGTAGCAAATCGTTTTGCTATCTTGGGTTCGCCACTAAAGTCGGCAATAATCGGTGGGACTGTAGTGTCAACCATAGCAAGCATTGAACCACCCCACCCCACAACACACAGATAGACATAAACATAGCCCCACACGACCCCCAGTCCCAGATTGCTACAGTATTATCACTTTTGGCAAACACTGCTCTGAGCAGTTCATCTTAAGATCCATTTTCTGTGCAGTGTGCAAATGTCAGTAGAATCGGTAAATTGATTGTTGGGACAAATGTTTTGCATCAGATAAGCTGAATGCAAAGTTCTTTCAAAACACGTTACTGTGTTAATAAAACAGTCATATACTCTTTACTAATAGTGAAAATTTATATTTTATATAACACGATTTGGTATGGTGGATTTAATCCCTTTCAATTCTCATCATAGAGAAAAGGGATTTTGTTGATTCAGTCTCAGTAATTACCCATGAATGACTATGGATGCCCCGCTGTTGAGCTGTTATTTTCTGTGGTTGATGTACAGCTATATTGGTGATTTTGTCATTTACTAGAGAAAACAGACTAATTTGCTCACATGTGAAGCGTTTAATATAATTAAGGAAGGGGTGCTCTAGTGAAATTGAGTACTTCATTAATGCAAAACCTTAATCTCCATTTGATGAATGGTCATTTCCCGTTGCAGATTAACATGATAATGAATACAAATTATAATCCTAGCTAGAGGGTTAATGCAAAATGTTTGTCTTCAGTTAAGTTAATTGCGTCTAATATCCACTGGGACATCTTGTGTTACGAAGCATTATTACCATAAAACACAAACGCATGTTGAGTAATAGTGACAAATACATGGGAGAGAGCACTGTTTTTCAATAACTGAACACTTTCACTTGGAGGTCTTGCAAGAATTTCAATCCAAAGCAGCTTGCCTGATATGTTACTATTGTAATAGATTACTTCAGTAAAGTGTTTGTATACATCACATGACACCTGCGAAGTTTATCACCCCATCTTCAATGTGGTCGTCTTCTAGGTCTTTTCATCTCTTGGTATCCATTCGTTTTACCTTCCTTTGTCCATTTTGGTCTGTTCTTCTTGAAGTGTGTACGGCTTATTGCCATTTTAACATTTTCACTCTTTCAGTGATGTCACAATGTTTTGTTTGTTCTCTGATCTATTCAGTATGAAATCAATAGAAATCGGTCTTAATCAATCAGTGGACTTGACAGGCTGAAGATATCCTTTTTTTTCCTGCATACCTTCTCTCTGCGTAGAATAAGCCAGAGTTTGTTACAGCTGCAGCTGATATTCCAGTCTTTGCTTTTAGATTAATCTGTTTATTTTTTTTTATAGCGGTTGAAGTGTGATGATGGATTGGCGATTTTCGTCTCCATGGTGACGTGAAGCGTTCTCGTTCCTCCTCCTCTGGCCGATGCGTTTTATTTTTAAACCCAGCAGAGAATAACCAAACCTACTCCATGCTCCCTGCAGGTCAAAGAGATCTGATGCTACTGCTTGGCAACAGTTCAATGCAAAGTGCACTAAAGCTAAAACCTTAATAATTTGAAGAATAATTGGCTATTATTTATAAACCGTTGTCAAAAGCTGCATCTTCAATCGTTGAACACCACATACCGTAAAATCCAAGCACTCAGTAAATTTTAAACCTGTCTGAGCAGAACTGCATTCCCTTCAGTTTTCAGCAGCCTGTGGTCCACACAGGGAGCAGACTGGACATTTGAACAAGTCTGGCAGAAGAGCCCCTGCATGTGTTTACAGAATGGATGCTGATGTATGATTTTGCAGACAACCAGCAGCTTGGATATATTCTGCAACGTCACACCAAAGCTCATGACGCATAAATCTGCCAAGTTATAAAAAAAAAAAAAAAACAATCCTTTGAAATACACAAGGGAATCTCTTAAGAATGAAATGTTATTTTATTATTTTTAAATATATTGCTGCCTACTTAATTTCACTACCGGGATTTACTGTGCTGCCTGTAGCCTGCGCTGCATTACACCACAGTGTAAGCCTATAACTTACCCACTAAAATGATTTAATCCAAATAATTCTGTGGGAGAAATGTAGGTGACTTACTGCAGGGGAATAGTACTGGGACAAGCATTCTGTCAAAAGTGCAGTCTAGTTGTAGAAAGCTTTTATTCAGGCTAAAGCTTTGCATGATAAGGTGCTATTTATGGAGGGACATCACTGAAAACTATTCATATCTGTAAAAACATTTTGTACTTGTAATTAGAGATACAAATAAAATGAGTACAAATAATTATGAGTACACCTAAAAAAATATGAGTACAACTGACCATTTAAGTACAAATCAAAGTATGTGTATGACTCGCAAAAAGTTAAACACAATTCAAAATTATGATTTGGAAAGAGCGTGAAATCAGTCAAAAATATGTCACAAGCGATTGCAGATTGTAGGAACATATCAATGATGATTTAACAGCACAAGCTTTCAGCTACAGAATGCTGGTGTTTTCTTTTTTTTTTTTTTTTTTTTAAATCAATCCCAATCTCGTCAAAATACCAAATACAAAATGTCTGCAAGGTATCCACTTGATAGTGACCGAATTTTCAAAAGTAACAAAAAATATTTATGAAACAAATTATAGTGTTAATTTCCAGATATATGCTGGTGGGGTCAGCCCCACTTGGGAACATGGTGGGCACCGTAGGAGGCAGATGAGTCAAGCTGGGGGAGCTATAAGAGGGACTTTGAACAGATAGCACAGATAAGTGGCTGAGTGACAGGCTGAAACTAATGCAGTTGGGCGAGGAAGCCTGTGAAGTGATAGGGCAAGTCTTGGGCAGACAAACAGTGACGTACCAGACTGTGATATGACATGCACTCAGACATGACCCAACTATGCCACGACGCAGGGCAGCGACATGGCAACAGCGGGAAGGTGTGGCGAGGGGGAGGCTACAGAGCCAGCGTGCAGCCCTGCTACATCTCCCCGCTGACTAGAAGGAAACTCGAGGCTGAATTATGCTTCTGCGTCTGCATCCCTGTGAACATGCGCGGCTTTGCACACAGATGTTCTCATACGTGCAAGTATGTTGGCAGACACTTAACATTAATGCATATATAGGGGGCAGTGTCCCATTTACACATCAAAATCTACAGAAAACGAAGAAGAAACACAGGAACGGAAACCCTTGTTCTATGGTGTGCTGTTAGTTAATTTCGTGCATGAAATTATGCATGACACTATCTCATGAAAGAGGGTTTTCATTTTGATCACCCCCCCCTATTGTTTCATAGGTCAGTTTTGCCAAAGTGTATTTTATGCGTTATTTATTTTGCCATTTTTGCCAACACACAGCGGCTGCGCGCGCTCTCCACTGTGCATGTGTACATTCCTTAAAAAAAGCTTGCCTTGACACCATTGACAATGGATCAGTTAGTGGTTGTATTAATCAAGTTAGTGATTGATTTTCTGCAGTCGGTAAATTTAAGAGACCATATATGCCTGTCATTTGTCAAATTTGCATTTGTTTCACAGGCAAGCTACAAGTCTCTGTGGGCACACAAGTTTGACAGATTTTGTCAATCTTTTGTTTGTTGTCATCCAGAAACCATCTATAGTAGCATTTAAGTCTAAGTAAGGGAAAGCTAAAAACCGGGTCATTTAATTGATTTTTGAGAGAATTGTTGGGACACCAAGCCGTTAAATTTTAAAACCCGGGATGTATGGCCACCCTACCACTTGAAGACGACAAATGAGCTTGTCAAAAGACAGCGAAATGTTCAGTTAGTGAACCATGCACATGTGCAGTATTTACAATAAGCATATAGCATTGGCATTGTCGTATTAAGAGGAAAAAAACATTAGCATCAGTATTTCGCATGAGCAGTCGCATGTCACAGCACCACACTGTTGATGCTCATCGATTGCTCCCACAATTTCTGCCTGTGACCTTTGTGATGTATTTTTAACAGTGACGTCACAGTTTCCAATTCGTATTTTTGATTTGCATCTGTAATTACAAGTACAAAATATTTTTTACGCATACAAATCTTTTTGACAATATGTCTATGGTTGGTCTCGGATTTTTGATTTGTGTTTGTAGTTATAAGTACAATATTTTTACGGATAATAATCGTTTTGACAGTGAAGTGATGTCCCACCATACTATTGAAATCTGAGCAGTTGTAGCTGTCGTCACATCTCTCTCACACAGTCTAGTCATGACCAAGCAGGGACTCTATTGGGACAACAAACATTGTGGATTCTCTTTTGAAACCTCCAAAGCTTTTATTTTTTGTTTTCAATAAACTTCTTAGTTTTTTTTTTGTTTTCAAAGTAATCTTCCACTCCTGCCAGTCACAGCCTGTCCAGCATACTGATTCCCACTCGCTGCTTCACTTTCTTCTGCTTAAAAAGAAAGACGGCTATGGAAATCTATGAATTAGCGTCTAAGTTAGACAAGAACAGACATCTTCCACCCCCACCCCCCCACTTTCTTAAAAGCAATTTTTTCCATATCAAAGGAAGTACCCTTTTCCAGCTCCAGGTTTGAAGCCTAATAGCAGAATAAGACTGACTAGAATGCCTCTGTTTCTTCTACAGGTTGGTGAAACTTTGATCTTCAGTGATTTCAGTTTTTCAAGACGGGCATGTGACAGGCACAGCCGCTGACAGGATACTGTATGTGTGTGTGTATATTTATACTTTGTATGGAAGTAGAGTTAAATTGAGCAACTAGGATATATCTAGAGTGCACCCCAATAGGTGCTGCTATCTATGGTCCTGTTGAATTACTAAAACATAACATGCACTCAGTGCCCTGAGCTAAAATCTTCCAATGGCAATAAAATTCACGAAGTAAATGCACTTTTTTGCTTGGTAAAACTCATTAGAAAAAATATTCAGGAAGGGGGGGAGTTAGTTAGCATTTATTTGGTGGCCAAGCTTCACAACGAACATTGATTGAATTGATACTATTTATGGAGAACACAATCAACTTATGTTGTATAGTGCCCTTCCCAGGGTAGCCAGAGTGTTTTACAGATTGATAAACAGACAACAAAAATAAAGAAATAAACCATAAACAATGAAAAAATAAACAAAGTATGCACGACAATTAAGATTGCCTTGATTTAAAATACAATCTTCCCCAATTGTAGTGCCAGGTCTTCACAAGCATTGAAGGGGCAGTACATGGTATTATAATGGGGGTTGCATAGAGAGAGTCCACTGGACACTGCTGCAAAACTGTCTGAGAGAAAATTGGCGATCAATGAAGGTGGCGTTTTTAAAAGACCATTTGTTAAGGTACAAACACTTCATGGAGAAGTGAACACTTCGGGTTCCCTGGACTAGGATAACCCAGTAAGCCAGTGCCGTCAGTGCAGGATGGTAGATCCTCTGGACACAATGCCAGATCGTTTCTCTTCAGTTTATTTTTGCAACAGCTGACGTGTATAAAAGTGTGTGAAGGACATCATATTACAGATCTAGTTGCTAGGCAGACATGGAATGTGTCCGTTATCATAACTCCTAACACACTCGAGAGTTTCGGATGACGTATCTGCACGGTTTGCCTAGCAGTAGATGACGTGAGACTCGATCTTTTATCTGGTTGGTCTGTAAAGCAGCATGTATCTTGTATATGTAGTCAGCTCTGAGTCACCTTGAAATAGTTTGAGTTTTGGCCAAAACCCTCGACAAATGTCTATTTTCCACTGTGAAAGCCCACCGCCACACTTTCACTTCCCTGAAGCTGCTGCTCCAACACATCTCTTGTGTGCAACTTGTGTAAAGGTCAATACTAAAATAAGACAGCCGTTACATGGTTACAGATGGTTAAATAATCAGTATGTCTACATAATATCAGAACAAAGCTTAACATATTCTACTAACTGTTAGGAATTATTTAAAAATCCTTGTTTGTCATCTGTTCTCCCAACAAGCAGAGAATTATACAGTGGGTATATACAATACATAGGAGACAATTTTACCCCAACACCATTGAAAAGAGCACTTTCATTCAGGGCATTTAGAACTGTCTTTTGTATGGCTTACCACATCGGTAAAGCACAGACTATCAGTTTAAAGAAAATATGTGTGGTAGTTGCTGTGCAAAGGGCAGGAAACAAAATTATTACTTAAAATCCAAAACGAAGCCCCAATAGGTGCTTAGCTATAGATATTATTTATTAATAATTAATTATTATTATTATTATTATTATTATTATTTTTAATGTAATTTCACATGGAAATGTACCCATTGAGACCGGGGGCCTAATTTACAAATGGGTCCTGGAACACAGACAAACCGACAACACAACATAATGAAAGACATAGTGCTGTGGAATGGTGCCAACGGACAGGGGCAAGCATTAAACTGGTTAAATGCCTTAGTAAGCAAATCGTAAAACTTTTCATTAACAAGCAAACAGAATCCTCCCCTTAACCATGTATAAATATATATTTTAATAATTGTCTTGAATTAATATAGTAATATTAGTAATATAGTACAGAAATCTCCAGGCGCTCCTGACCTTTATGTCCTGTTTTTATTAATGGTGGGAGTCTGCTTTTCTTTTCACAAGACATAGTAGTGTCTGGACGTTTAGTACCTGATGAAAATGGCCTCCTGAGCGTCTGCTTATAATTGCAACTGGCAGCAAAACTGATGACCACACTCATGCACAAATGAATTCCTGGTCCATAGCCAACAATCTTCATTTCCCCAAAGTTTGCCAGCATTAGCGCTGGGGAGACCTGCCAGTTGTCAACCCCTATATCTTCTACCCCATTTAAACCCTGCTGTTTGCCAGACATGTACAATCCCAGCTGTTTACATCATCAGAAGCCTGTCTGTGACCGCAGCAGCAACACCACATTTGAATCTAATCTTGTTCGATGTCGGGGATTGAGCTAAGCTGGGTCTAGTATACAGCTGGATCAGAGACCTCTGAGGAGCATCTGGCAGCTCCTGGGAGTGATGTTGGCGGACCTGTAGGCGTCCCTCCCCTCTGGTCTCTGGGCAACGCAAAGTGAAGCTCGAGTCTGCCGTTCACATGATGACCTTTTGTTATAGCAGTGGAATTTCGGACAAACCCAACAAATGGGTAAACTGGCATGCCTAAACCCCCCTGCCTTAAATTGCATTAAAATGTTTGTTTTCTATTTGAATATGTCATTTGGACATCCAATGGAAGGCATCCAAAGCAAGACATTGTAAGCCGCCGGTCAGGGGAAACCAGACAGGGTGCTATTCAATGTTTTCATGCCACTTGTGCTCCAGCCTACCCAATTCAACTCATGATTGACTTCTTTGGAATATTTCCCAGGTTCGGTTAGATGTGTGATTTAAGGCACTTTTTAAGCCCTCCTGGATTGCAATACTCCCAGACTAAGCAGCCCTCTTCTTTAACATACTTCGTCATAAGAATGTAATACTGCTACCTACAGCATGTCTGACTAGTATTGATTGCCCTTTCCGTCTATGGGAATATATGATGCCTCTGATGGCCGTTGTGTGCAGTGTGAGGTTTAGACAGTGGTTTCTTTATACACTTAGTATTATGAAAGGGGATTTTAAACCTCTGATACAGTAATAGTGATACTTTTAAAAGTTTCTTAACCCCCTTAACATAAATTATTCTGTACTCAAGCACATCTCGAAGACATTTTACCTTGCAGCCAAGCGACTCCGATAACAGGAGAAATTGGATAAATGTTCCTTTCGAGTATTCTCTGGAATTGAACGCACGACATCTGCCAGTGCACCACCTGCAGCAAAATTCCTGAGAATTGTCTCTGGTGCTGCAGGAATGCGTTCACATTTCCCGTCATCTGAATTGACGAGATACACTGGGCCGTCCTCAGCAAGGATTTGGATGTACAGTGTGAACATTCAATACATGTACTAAATCCCTTAGCATTGGTAGCTGTGCTCATGAAATCTAACTGAGGCTTCTGAAAGTTTAGTATTGGTCATCACAAAAATAAGTGTATTGGTGGATCAGCAGCAGTATACAGTGATTCAATCCACTGCAGGAGAATTTTATATTATGAAAATATGATAAACCACACACAGCTCAAAAGTAATTTTGTACTGTTTTTGTTTTGGGAATCGGTTTCAAATGAATGAGTAATTTTTACAAAGTAATTTGTAAGTGATTACAGTTTATTATTTTCTAATAAATATGCCTGACCAATACTCACACATTTGGACAAAACAAACCCCATCTGATTTGTACAAAAATGTGCTTTTTGTTTGTATGCATATTTCATTTTGCATCTCTCTCCTTACTAAGATGGTGCCAACGACCTCAGCTGCAGTTATTAAGCAGTAGCACAAAAGCATATGGCAATATGTTATGCAGGGCCAAGATGCATCTGAAAACAGTGGGAGATCACTCAGCAGTGAAATTAATTTAGTCACTCCTTCCCTTCTGCAATTTGTACATGGGGAGAAACAAAGATCAGGCAAAATATCTGTGATGGGGGGGGAAAAAGCTTTATTAAAGTATTTAATGTTCTAGGGATAATGTACTACATGAGGTAGAAAAAGCAGGAATTGTTATCTTGTACGATGACAAATTTGCGAATATGCTGCTTCTACTGAACAATTGTGAAGAAAAATTGTCAGTGGTTATGATGAGTCTTTAAGAAGGTAACAGATTTCATTGTACGTTTGAAGAACCACAATTCCTTGTGATATAAATAACACATTTCATAAGCTTCTGGAATACATTGGAGGTGGGGTGTGACCACAACCTCAGACTTCTGCACAACAAAATGCATTTTTAAGAGTTTCTAATGCATTTTAAGGGGTTACAGAGAAAGTGCTGTTACGTCTGAGTACTAAAACCCCCACATGTAGACAGGGATATTTTTAGACAAAAGTCCTAGATAACCCCCCATTGGCACATCGCTCATTTTGTTATACATGCTGTGTGCATTAGGGCTGTGTTTTGACATAAAGCCCAGAGTGCAAATCTCAAGACATGAGAGACTGAATCTTTTAAGAACAGACAAGTGGTTTGACCGAATTCCCCCGTTCCTCTTTCTGAACTGAAGCTCATCTTCGAAGCTGAAGCGCAGTTCTCCACACTCTGCGATGACTTTGAAAACACTGAGTGTGGAATACGCTTTGCAGTGTCTGCTCCCAACATAGGATTCAGTGGAGTATTTCAGTGATGGTTGGACAGGAATGAGTCTGGGTGAGCAGGGGACAGGGTGCATTTTAGAGGGCTCCCCTCACTGAGGCATAAACTAAACCCACGCACTGTAATCCCTCATCACTGCTTCTGCCCTCTGCAACTAGCATTTTAACTCTTGGTAGAAAAGCTACACACCACACAACCCAAATATCTCGCTCGTTCTCAGGCTAACAGAAGGAACCACTGTGTTGGGCTGGCTTGTGAAAATACAAAATTTGAAAGTTCAAAAAGTCCGGGTGGAAACCAAAAATCCACATCACTTGTAGATCATCCTTTAAGCATATCTGGAGAACTTCCACAACATTTTACATTTAAATAAATTAAAAAATAATAATGAGCAGCCGTGGTTTAGCATTCCTCCCTCAAGTCCTTCTGATCCAGGCAATCTGTAGTCATGCCATGCAGTCTTCTGACCTTTTTAAATGTGAAAGCCTTTTTTTTTTTTTTTTTTTACAATTTGTACAGCCTTGGATTTTGTGAATGAAAACCACCCTAGTAATTATCTTGCATACCTGACCCAAAGCAGGGAGCAAAAGCCATTTCAGAGACTGGCACAGGTTAACACCCTGTGAGTCAGGAGCCTCTTTCTGACAGTATAAACAAGAGTAGCATTTGAGATGAAAATTACATTTTCAGATTGTGTTAACGATGCATCGCACTTTTTATTGCTTTGTGTAAGTACTGCAAGGAAACCTAAAATGAAACCTGTATTTGGGTGTGTGCCAGTGAGAGTGATCTACAAGGATGTTTGCTCAAAACTTGGAAATGTGTATCGTGGCCTCCTCTTATGTATTTATGACTAGAAAATGTATTGAGATTGAGCTTCATGCATTGATTGTGAAATCGGTTATGGACTCTCGCGGAAACTCCATTCAGTACTTTTTAATTGGTCGATATCACGTTATTTCACCTCTCTAGCACCTGCATTAATTATATTACTACCGGTATTGGGACATCAGACAAAAGACAGCTGGTCACTGTGTCACAGGCCTTCCCTTGGGCTTCACCACTGCTGTCCAGTACAGGACCCTCCCTCCAGCATTGTGTGCTCTATTGTGACCAATTGATTGCCTGTGGTTTTTAGATCATCCCACAGGTGTCCCACCTCTTTCCAATGTTTTGGATTTGTTAAACAATAAATTAATTAATTGCTAAGTTCCACATCCTTTTTCTGAAGTAAACCCAAAACAGACAAATTATGTAATCCCCCTGCCCCTGCTCCTGCAGAAAGGAGAGAGCAGCAAGTCTGAAAACCTGGCTACTTATATGGTTTTTAAATGGAAAGTGTGGCATGAATCGATTAAAAGGTTTGGGAGAAACCGTAACAAAACTGCTGACATGCACTTCTGTGTTTTGCCGCCACAATGCTTCGAAGTGATACAGTTGTACACATTTCTCTTCTTAATTGCTAAATCGATATTCTGAAATCTCAAGTGACACCTGCCGTTATTTAGCCAGCCCTGTGTTTGGCAGGCAGAGATGGGGAAGAGTGCGGGGAATTCAGACTTGGTGTTCAAAGCGGAATAGATATCGATTCGAAGAAGTGTCATTCTGCTAGGGTAATGCACCTGCCTATGAACTGTGCAGCTGCTTACAGATAGTTTGGGGGTCCGGCCAGCTACATTATCATGCCCCCTACTAGCTGATCAGTCTATAATTTTAATGGTAGGTGTATTTTAGCAGTGAGAGACGGAATAACAACAAAAAAATCCAGAAAACGCATTTCAAAAAAGTTATAAAATGATTTGCATGTTAATGAGGGAAATAAGTATTTGACCCCCTATCAATCAGCAAGATTTCTGGCTCCCAGGTGTCTTTTATACAGGTAACGAGCTGAGATTAGGAGCTCTCTCTTAAAGGGAGTGCTCCTAATCTCAGCTCGTTACCTGTATAAAAGACACCTGTCCACAGAAGCAATCAATCAATCAGATTCCAAACTCTCCACCATGGCCAAGACCAAAGAGCTGTCCAAGGATGTCAGGGACAAGATTGTAGACCTACACAAGGCTGGAATGGGCTACAAGACCATCGCCAAGCAGCTGGGTGAGAAGGTGACAACAGTTGGTGCGATTATTCGCAAATGGAAGAAACACAAAATAACTGTCAGTCTCCCTCGGTCTGGGGCTCCATGCAAGATCTCACCTCGTGGAGTTTCAATGATCATGAGAACGGTGAGGAATCAGCCCAGAACTACACGGGAGGATCTTGTTGATCGTGATCTCAAGGCAGCTGGGACCATAGTCACCAAGAAAACAATTGGTAACACACTACGCCATGAAGGACTGAAATCCTGCAGCGCCCGCAAGGTCCCCCTGCTCAAGAAAGCACATGTACAGGCCCGTCTGAAGTTTGCCAATGAACATCTGAATGATTCAGAGGAGAACTGGGTGAAAGTGTTGTGGTCAGATGAGACCAAAATCGAGCTCTTTGGCATCAACTCAACTCGCCGTGTTTGGAGGAGGAGGAATGACCCCAAGATCACCATCCCCACCGTCAAACATGGAGGTGGAAACATTATGCTTTGGGGGTGTTTTTCTGCTAAGGGGACAGGACAACTGCACCGCATCAAAGGGACGATGGACGGGGCCATGTACCGTCAAATCTTGAGTGAGAACCTCCTTCCCTCAGCCAGGGCATTGAAAATGGGTCGTGGATGGGTATTCCAGAATGACAATGAGCCAAAACACACAGCCAAGGCAACAAAGGAGTGGCTCAAGAAGAAGCACATTAAGGTCCTGGAGTGGCCTAGCCAGTCTCCAGACCTTAACCCCATAGAAAATCTGTGGAGGGAGCTGAAGGTTCGAGTTGCCAAACATCAGCCTCGAAACCTGAATGACTTGGAGAGGATCTGCAAAGAGGAGTGGGACAAAATCCCTCCTGAGATGTGCGCAAACCTGGTGGCCAACTACAAGAAACGTCTGACCTCTGTGATTGCCAACAAGGGTTTTGCCACCAAGTACGAAGTCGAAGGGGTCAAATACTTATTTCCCTCATTAACATGCAAATCAATTTATAACTTTTTTGAAATGCGTTTTTCTGGATTTTTTTGTTGATATTCTGTCTCTCACTGTTAAAATACACCTACCATTAAAATTATAGACTGATCATTTCTTTGTCAGTGGGCAAACGTTCAAAATCAGCAGGGGATCAAATACTTTTTTCCCCTCACTGTATATTCAATGGGAAGAGTGAGATTTTTTATTTTTTTTTAATCTCTACATTTATTACACTTTTGTATAAATGGTTGTTACTCAATGAGATTATTGATTATCAAGATTTTGCATGCTTATTTGAAGAGATACGAACCCGAGCAAGAGGAATTTTGTTACATTATTGACCTCAGCCTCAAAGCTGATGGTGGGTTTTGTTGAGTTTGTGAAAGAAAATTTCAAGCAGTGTTGCTATTTCGCCCCCCCTCTTTCCTCAATAAAGTTATTCAGTGTTTTCTGAACATCAGGCTTGAGAGAGATGGTGATGAGGTGACATCTGTGCTTTCTACCCATTGTTTTTTTTTTTCAATTTTTGTTTCTAATATCTTCCCTCCGTATATATCTGCCTGACAATGAATGGCTGCTCTGGCAAGGATTAAATCAAAACTTCAGCCCATCTGCAATTCCCAAATTTCAAAGCCAGCACTTGATGGAGATCTCTCACTTTTACCCAGTGGTAATCCAAAACTTATTTTTCCTGGCTTCATCTTTGTCCCTGACATGCAAAAAAAAAAAAAAAAAAAAAAGAAATCCAGGTAACTAAATTTCTTAAATCCATGTATTACTCAAAGCACAAGTTTTTTTTTTTTTTTCTGTACAGTTAACAATAGTCACAGCTTGACTCACAATCAGTTGCCCATTACCAATAACTATAGCTCATTACACATTGTGGACAAAGATCCAGAAGTAAATAGCCAAAATATATGCATTGCAGTAAAGTGATGCTTCAAAGCCACACCGAATCTATAAAAGCCTTGGAGATGTGTGATTGCAGGGTCTATTTTGGAATTGTATCGGTATGCCTCTATTACTGTCCCTATTCACGGACACAATTGCGACCATTTTGTAACAACCACTTGGCAACCAGAAGGAGATGTCCGATAAAATCAAATGCTCATAATATCTATTTTCCTTTCAGTCTAAAGTCCAGTATCTTACAAGACCAATATCGCACAGGACCACCACTTTCTAACATATAGATCTCCATATTGGCAATTGGTGTTCAAGGTAAGGTTTTCTTATCAGTGTTGTCAGTATTGATCTGTCCGTTCTCACTGCTACTGCGTTTAACTGAATAGACTATAATCATGGTTAGCTACCTGTGGGTATTGTATAGCTTCAGCTTTTTTCTCCTAGCTCACTTGCCAGAAGACGAATGCATTGCAACGTGTGAAGCGACCGTGCCTCGAAGTGCATTCAGACAAGTGCTGAAGTGATAGTCTGATATAGTTGAATGGATGCCTGGGTAATATCATAGATAGTATACAGCTAATATAAAGTTCTTGGCTGGCAGGGCATCAACACTGACCAGAAAAGCACGTCACCAACAATCATTTTCCCTGATCCTTTTTCGCCGAGTGAGGCATCCCCATGCTGTGGAGAACATTTTCTCGCATCAGTCCCGGTTGTGGTGAACAGTTGATCAGTGCTGAGGTCGAGGATGCAGCGAGTGAAATGAAAGCATGCTGTCCACGGCGCCTGCGCGTCACCTTGACAACCGCGGCTTCCACTGAACATGAAACGGCGCCGCCACTGTAGCGACTCTCATGCAAAACCTGTTTCAAACATGCCATTCATGACTCCACAGCACAGCACCTGATTAAACCTGATTTCGTATTTCGGACTCCAAATTATTGTCAGTTACTAATTAAGATCCATTTGGACATTAACTTTGTATTCCAGACTGGAGAGATGTGTTGAATGCATTGATGCTTCATTCATAATTTCTGCACTTACCACAAAAGGAAGTTTTTCCAATAATTATTTTGTCATATAACAGACATACGATATTCTTAGATATGATGTATCCAGTTACATGTCATTGTTTTAGCTGCATATTCTACTATAGCTGTATTACAAATGTATTTTGCCGTGTTTATTTTTTGCCAAAAACAGTGTATAATAAAACTGTTTTACAATGTATCTTAAAATGTATGCATGAATGTATGAACAAAAAGCCTAACACTTCGTGAATTAAATGTACTTAAGGAGAAAAATACTTCAGTCCTCGATAACTGCTCTTAAAGTACTTAGATGCAGCATTTAAAATGTAAAATTACACCCAACACGCACACAGACGGACACGCACACCCAGGCGCTGCTTCTGCACCCTTTTGGTTCTGAAATCCCTCGTTTGCAGTGTAGCAGAATACACCACGATATGAAACCAAGTCGAAAGACTTAATAGTTGTTGGTTTTTTGTTTTGTTTGTTTGTTTGGAGGGAGATGAGTGCAAAATAATGATACCAATACCTATATTTAGTACTAGCTGCGACGACTGCAGCATAATATGTTCTTGTATTGTTATAAAGCCAATTCAGGCTGATCTGCAACAGGTGGGATAAGTGTTGCACACATTTTCTGAGCGTATGTGCTGTATTTATATAATAATAATCATTATGGTCTAATCTATGAAAACGGTCAACGACTTTTACTTAAAACTTTAGAGGATGTTGCCCTGCTAGAGCTCTGGTGCTTTGAGCACTTTTAAACGCATTGCCGCGGTTTGCTTGTGGGTTTGTTGAATGATTGACGCACATGCCCTTGACTCACCTGCAGGACGGTCTTAGCCGTGAAGGTGGACGCTATGGTAGTGCAGACTTTAACGTTATCGATATATGTCTGCCCCATGGTGAAAAGCATCGGGGTGGCGAGAAGAAAGGAGGCCACCCAGATCGCGCTGATCAGCTTCTTGGTCCGGCTCCTTGACATGATGCTTTTGGCTTTAAAGGGGTGGCAGATCGCCATGTACCTCTCGACGCTCAGGCTGGCAATGTTAAGCGCCGTGGCGTAGGAGCAGCCGTCCCTCAAGAAGTAGTACCCCTTACAGACCGCTCCCCCGAAAGCCCAGGGGTGGTAAACCCAGATGAAATTGTACAGCTCAATGGGCATGCAGAGGATCAGGATGAGCAGGTCGGACACCGCCAGGCTCGCCAGGTGGTAGTGCACCGTGCTTTGCAGGTTTTGCAAAGTCTTTTTCCTCACTAAAGTGTACAGGGTGATGGCATTCCCCAGGGAACCGATCAGAAACAGGGCAATATAGATCACGGTGACCAGGACCTTGGAGTAAATGTCGGTGCTGACATCGAGGCTGTTGCCCGTCGCGTTGGACAGGTTGGCGGCTGCAGGACCTTCCGTTGTAGACAGCAGGTAGTGAGTTAGCAGCTTAAAATCGTGGGAGAAGTTGCGCCCCAGCAGCGAGTGATTCTGATCCATCCTGATCCCAGTTGTAACGGGCTCTGCTGTAAGACTGCAAACTGGCTCCGTCAGCCTGGCCGCCCCACAGCTCTGCTCCCGACGAATTGCTCTTGCTTTTTATCTGCCATAGGAGGAGGCGTGATGCTGCTGCCGGGACCTTGGCCACTGACGCAAACCATTCCGTCTCCATTCAGAGAATCTTATTATAGTGTT